>NC_092052.1:2563726-2641212 GCF_003086295.3 Arachis hypogaea
AGTTTCAATTTAGTCCCACCTGTGGTCAAAGATAAATAATTAACAAAATGTCCTATAGTCACCAAAAAAAACAAAATGTCCTATATGACAGCAGTATAAGAACAAGATCGATAATCTAGAGAATAAGTATAAGCCCCAGAGGCACAAAATCAACCGTTGATGCATCAATACATTTATTTATCATTTTTCTTATAATTAAAATGAAATATTTTCTATAAAACTAAAAAAAAAAATTTAAATACATGTATTGAATACATGCATCCACAGTTGATTTTGTGTCTTTGGAGTTTGTACCTATTCTCTAAATTATCGACCTTATTCTTATACTGCTGTCATGTAGGACATTTCGTTAATTATTTATCTTTGACCTCACGGTGGGACTAAATTGAAGTTAAATAAAACTTTTTTGGATTCAAATAAAAGACCAAAACAAGATTACACCTAAACGTAGGGACTAATTCAGTATTTTACCCTAAAAATGATGTTATTAATTAATATATAATTAAAATTAATAATTAAGAACACACACAAATAACTAATAAACGTACATCATTACTCTTCTTGTCATCCATAGTTTCTGATGGTTCCATTGATGAGCTATTGCCATCTGTGTTCTTCATACGAAGATCTAAGCTAGTCTACACAATTATATATATATATAACAAGAAAAATTAAAACAATATATGGATGATTAATGGAGGAAAAAAAAATTAATTTTCTTACATCTACATGAAGCTCCATAGAACTGTGCACCATTTCATCATGATCATGATCATTATTATCATGATCATCTTGGATATTATCATGGATGTTGTTGTTATCATTTTTGTTCTTGTTCTCAGCGAAGAAATCCATCTCATCAATGACCTGATGATGGTGATGATGATGATGTAGGTCAGTGAAGGAAGAATGTGGATGATCATGATCATGATGATGATGATAATGATGATGATGACTAGACTTATCCATCATGTCAATGCCATCATCATTATCATTATTCCATGCGGTTTCCATGTTGATCATATAAATAGGCTTAGACCCTTTTATTGAATTTTGATGAATCAATAATAATCTATGTGTAAAAGAAGATCATAGAAGAGATGAAATTAAAGAAGAGAGATATGGTGTCAAATGATTTTGAGTATGGTTTTGTGGACAAAGACAGTGGTTGGATGAGTATCAAAGAAGAGTCATGTAGTTGGTTTGTTTTTGTTTTTGTTTTTTTCTAACAAAAGAAGAGAGAATGGAGAAACATTAGAGAGAGAAGGGTGTGATAAGTACAAGTCAGAGACAGAGAGTTTTGCAATGGACTCGGCAACAAAAAGGGTTTTGACTAAGACCAATTTGTTATTTGATCTAAACTTAATTGTATTACTTTTTTTTTTTTTTTCAGATTTGAGAAGTTGAGGTAAGATCGTGCGTAAGTGTCCAAATGGCACTTTTCTATAGGCTTACAAAGGGAAAATAATAATGATAATGATGAATTAATAATAAAACTAATAATGTGTGTAATAATTAGAAAATTGAAGACAGTTGTTTGAGGAAGTCAAATAAGATTACTAGATTAGTATCCACCACACATTCACACACAATAAGGTTTGAAGAAATTTCCCTCATTTTTCTTCTTTTTCACATATTTTATAAGATTTTATTCTATCTTTTATAATTTTATAATGGGTGTGTTGAATTGACTAATCTGAGATTGATAGATCCATGTCCACCATTAGGAAAACAGTATGCATACATCATGGACTACAAACAATACTTGAATTTCTTGGCTTAGTTTTTTGTTGGCTTTGCAGATCATATATGATCCCATTAATTATTTGATGTCCAACCAAGAATGTGATGGTATCTTCACATAAATCTGCTCAACCAAGAATTCCTTATTTACATTATATTGGACGTTTTTTAAGGTTCACAATTGTCACGATTCTATTAAATGAACAACGAGCCACGAAAACAATTATCCTAAGCGCAACTTAGATGTTCAATAATTCACAACTTACTACTAACAACGGAATGATTAAAAAGTAAAAACGAATGATTTCAGCATGAAACAACACAAATATGATGGGCTGATTGTTAAGTATGAATAATATGATACAATATAAATCGTTAAGAGGCGAATTTTACAAGTTGGCCATCAACATGGCTCTTATTTTGGCTCTAAGCTCATCAGAGACCTCAGTTGTTTCTGGAGATTGGGATGGTACCCTTGCAACAGAAGCCTCCCTGCTATCACTTCCAACCTCTTTGGCTTTTGACTTGTCTGATTTCGCTACTATCTCCCCTTCCTCAAGGTCCCTTTCCTTTTCTGCATGATATCTGCTCCTGTGCTTTACATTTCTGCTTCTATGCCTTTGCTCATCATCGTCTGATGAACTGTAATGCTTATTCCGATGCCGAGAACGTCTATGTTCGTTGTCTGACGTGTTATTCTCTTTGTGCCGTTGCCGGGAGGAACGATACTTATCATCATCGGAGCTATCTTTTTTATGATGATGCCTCGAGTGGTGATCCTCTTCGTCGGAGGAGCTGTCATCCTTATGCCTTTTGTGAGAATACCTGTCTTTGGAGGAGGAATGTTTTCTCTTGTGCTTGTGCTTATGCCTGTCGTGGCTGCTGTGTGAAGATCGATGAGATCGGTGTTTTTTTCTCGATTGTTTGTGATCCCTTTTGTCTTCTGTGTTTTCTTCCTCCTCCTCCTCCTCCTCCTCTTCCTCTTCCTGTTTTCCAGATCTCGAACGGTACTTCCGTTTCGATTTCTGCTGCTCGTTATTATCAATGGCGAGTTTTTCCTTGGACTTGTGACTTGTATCAGAATTATCAACGGAATGCTTCTCCTCAGACTTTTGACTTCTATCTGAATTATCAACATCAAATGGAACAGAACTTCCTTCCCTTTCTTTACCCACAAGACTCCCAGCCTCAGCATCAGAACCTGAAAGTCCAGAGCCTGGGGGATCAACTGATAATCCCCGTGTGGTTTCACTTTTAACTGGAGCAACTCCATTTTTTAACATGGCTGCAAACATCTTTGCTCGTTTCAATCTATCAGCCTTCAGCTTCTCCTCTTTGGTCATATGTGCTTCGGAGGAGTCCGCCTCCCGCGCTGCTGCAATAGCTACTGTTTCAGCAATAGCCCGGGCAGAACCACTTATGTCTACCTTCAGATTTGAACTTTCAACCAATCGCTGGAGTTGAGATGAGTACAAGCTCCCAGTGCTGGACAAATGGCCACCATCACTTCCAAGACCTTGGCCATTACTGCTTGATGTCTTGGTGAAGAGTTCTAAATTTGGTTTTTTAATACCCCTAGTGGCAGCCTGAAGAATAGCTGCTGCTGCTGTTGCATTCACGCTTACTACATTTTGAGACTGATTGTCTTGGGGAATCTGATCTTGATCATCCTTCTTTGACTTGCTGCCAACAATCATCTTGAACTTCTCCTTCCGGTCCTTATCACATGGTAGATCAGAACCCAGAGATCCACATGAATGTTTATCACTTTCTTCGCGTACAGTGTTTCTTTCACCTGCACGACCTGCTGAATTCTGCTTTTCGGAGACCTTGCCTGATAACTTAGACTGCATGCAATTAGAAAGCCCAGTAAGCTGAAGCTCAACATTCAAATTAAAAACATCATAAAATAAACTAAATGGAAGCATCCAAAAAAATTAAAGGAATGTACTCACTGCCTGAGTTTCTTCCGAAACCCATTACTAAAAAGTTTTTAATTTAGTGCCCAAGGAAACTCACAAATTACAAACAGAAAAGAAGCCATGACTGTCTCGGAGATTCGTATCACAATGACATGTCATTAGATGAGCCTTGCTCATTCATGTCATAAACATGCAAAAAAACCCAAGTAAAAGGAATATATAATATAAATATAGTATAAAAAGAATAACCGATGTTAGGGCAATGCTGATGATCTTTTGTTCTTATTTTTTTATTTTTATTTCAGTAGGATGCAGGAGGGCTTTTAACATAAAACAGATAAATTAGAGGAAAAACTAACGGATCTGAGAAACACACCTCTTCAGTAGTTTGAAGAACTTTCAAATAGTATGTATGATATCGATTTGATGGCACAAGGAATGGGAACCTTCCATGAGCACGATCCTGTTCAGCAAGAACAGCCTCAAACTGTTTGCCATTATTTACGATGAACTCAGCTATCTTCTCAATAGCTCTCTTTAAGTCAGATGGTGGTTCCACGATAGGGAGACTAATCTTAGTTGTATTGGGAACAGGAGTATGTGACTTGTCCGCTGCATTAGTCACTGAATCTGAGGCATCACTTGTCTTTTCCTTAGATGCAGCTACTGCCTTGACATTGCTGATAGAATGATTGCGCCTTATGACGGGAACTTTTTCTTTCAAAGAGGATACTGGATTTTTAGAGATGCTTCCATCCTTCTTTGCTGCATCTGAAGAAGATTCTGCTTGCTCTGTTTCCGTGGAAGCATTATTAGCAGCACCAACAGAATCCTCACACACCTTTCTCTCTACTTCCTGAGTATTCTCGTTTGTACCCTCCTCATCCTCTCCAGATCCATATACAGATCCAAGCAAGGATAATGCACCACCTGTTTGATCAAGACCCTGACTTCTATTCTTGTCCATAGATGAATTTCCATTATTGTCAATTGTCAGAAGTTCTTGATGATCAACAAGATACCTAAAGTATGAATGAAGACGATGATCAGGCATGAGGAACCCAAATGTAGGATTATCTCCTTGTTTCACTCGAAGAACAATCTCTGACTGGCTTCCATGTTTGCTGACAAACATTGCAGTCCTTGAAATAATCTGATGGACCTTCTCATTTGGAGGCTGGGGGAAAAAAAGAAGAGAAAAAAAGAATATTCATCAATAAATTTTAATTACAGATTAATATAACTCTGGATTTAAAAGGGTCATGCCAAGCAGGAATATTTATAAAGATCTGAGTAAACAGACACAAGATAACCTCACATATACTTGGATAATCATAAAGATCAAGAAACACAACTTTATGTAGAAATGTTTTCATCCCATTGCTCTCAACAGGTAAAGAACCAACGTATTTATATCATCCTAATCCCACCTGCACGACCCCTTGTCATGACATCAAAAGGAATCAAGGTGCCTGTGAATGGCTACCTTGAGTCAAAAGAACTCCATTTATGCTCCAAGCATCTGAAACTTAGACATTGTAAGCCTTAGAATAACATATGTACCCTAGACAGTTATCACCTAATCACATTGGTTAAAAAAAAGAAACAAGAAAGGTCAATTATATGTTAAACATTTGAAAATCACACGAAGAAAATTTTTATGACGAAGGTCACTCACCAGGTTATTGAGCAAGTTCTCTGGCACTGGGAATTGAGGATGAAAACCAGTCTCAGTGTCATCGTCCTTTATCACAGCGGACTCGTTGGGATTCTCATATGAAAATGCAACAGCATGAAAGCCAGCTGAATTCCCAGCTTCTAAATCATCATCTGAACAAATAAAGAAAGATGAAATCCATAATCAGAACTAATATGATTCTCAATTATAACAAAGTCATCCACCTCCAAGAGTAACGGCACTAACACCGAAGAAGCTGAGGGTAAATGGAAGCCAGGTGAAAACATCCTTACTTGTATTCGGACACAGGAACCGTAGCAAATAACATTCCATCCTGCAAATATGGAGACTGTTGTTGCACAAACAAGAAACACTGTACATAGCCTAAAGGTGGAAGTTGCACAAAACAACAACCCACCATCCCCTATTTGCGTGAACTAAATGTCATGTATGTATGAGAAACCCAAATATATCAATCTGTCCAAACATAAGAACAAATTGAACAAACTTCGTTAACCTTATTAGTTTCAAGTTTAAGTCGGAGAGTAATAACAGAAAACTATTCGCGATTCATTAAAACCTTTCACTATATTTTATATTCAACTCGCACAAAAAGAAAATTCCAGTTTCTCTCCAAACACCAACACGAAAATCACGGTTTTAAAATGAAGAGGGAAAAAAACGTATAAGAACAGAAACTCATAGGTGACACATCCCATTCAAGCAATTTCAGCTCAAAGCATAAAATCATCATTAATAAACAGAACTGAATCATGAAATTAAGATAGAAAAAACACTTAAATAAATAAATCAAACAGAGGCATTATTATATGTATGTATGTATATACCTGGCGCTTGATCTTGATCTTCGGAGGAAGACGAAGGGAGATCGAGGTAGCGTTCGTAATCGAGGTCAGCTTCGAGAGACGGCGGAGGAGGGCGGCGCTTGGGGCGTGGCGGAAGAGGACCGGAGAGGAGGTGGCGGACGTCGTAGCGATCGATGGAGAGAGAGTTCCAGTCAACCAGAGCCTCCGGCGAGTTTGCAAACGCCGCCATGGCGTCGTCGTCGAAGAACATGGCGTGGCGACCAACTACTTCCAGATCCATCGATTCTACACCGTAAGATTGGGTTTAATGATGAACTCAGAATAATGGAGATCGAATTGGATTGGAATTTTGAGTTTCGGTGTGTTGCAATGATTATTATGATTGCGAATGCGATGATGAATGAATGAATCCTTTCAATTAATTTTGGTGTGTTTTATTTTGGGAGAAGGGAAAAGGTAAATGAAGTAAAGAATGAGAAATTTTCTTTTTTGTCGTAGTAGTGCCCTAACCTTTATGGGCTAAGCCCAATTCAAGATATGATCATTTTGGGCCTTTACCGATTCAAAATCTATTTCTATCAATTCACAGAAAAGAAATCGTTTAACATTTTACCAAAAAAAAAAAAAAAAAGAAATCGTTTAACCAACTTGGGTTGGTCGAGTGGTCAGCTCATCCGTCCGCTTAAGCAAGTGTCGGGAGTTCAAATTCCGTCTTGTACATGCAGCAACCCATTGGCCAGCGACAGACCCTTAAATGGAGCTCCGTTTCGCGACGGATTAGTCCTTGGTCTATCGAGTTGGGAGATACGGTGGGCAACCAAAAAAAAGAAAAGAAATCGTTTTTTTATTATGGAAAGAAAACATTTTAAATACAGATTTTGTATAGGGAAAAAAAAATACATGACCAAACAAAAAGGAGGGGAAAAATAAAAAACCACGAGTCTATCATGTTATATATCCTTGAAACCAAGAGTGTAAAAGTTAGTAAAAAAATACTGGAAAATACTCTCATGTATCTTCATAATTAAAGTGGGACGCACTTTTATTGTAAATACACCTTAAAATGTGTTTGACTTGAATTTATGTGATTTGCCAAATTATCTTTCATTGTTTATAAAACGTAAATGAGCAAAAGTACATAATGGTTGATACATATATAGTTGTGTCTTGTTTCTTCAAATAGAAAGACAAAAAAATCAGACAAATTTATAATTAATAAGTGTCAAATAGGATAAATTTGAACTATTTTTTATGTCTATATAGTATAGTATTACTGTAATTTAGTTCTGGCTAAAATTTCTTAAGGAAAGCAGCACTCCAATTTGATAATACTAAGGAAACAAAAAAAAACAGTTTAAATTTATCTTGTTGCTGCATACAGAAGACAGGATTCGAACTCCCAACACTTGCTTAAACGGACGAGTGAGCTGACCACTCGACCAACCTAAGTTGGTTAATTAATAAATATTAAATAAGATAAATTTAAGCTATTTTTACTTTTTTTTTTTTTGTCTACCAAACATTTTCAATTAAATTATATGTGTGAATAATAGATGTTGATGAATGTATAGATTAGGAACAAACTCGAATAAAAACAAATAAAAATAATTGGGAGAATGATATCTTTTCTTTATACACGCTCTTTTTTTTATGGACTAAGCCAGGTGAATAATAACTAACAACAAATAATTCCGTCGCCCATAATTTGGAGGGAAAAAGAAAAAAGAATGAGGGTTACAATATGCGAAAGAAATCAAACTATAATGTAAGGAATGAATGACCAAATAATCTGATGACTGCTGATCACCACTGAAGTTGAATAAGTTGATAGATCCATTGCCGAAAAAATGGTGCAGAAAGCAAGGACATCACAAAATGTAGGAGCAACATCAGTTTCCCAAACCAACTGGTGAGAGACAATGCTTGTTATTGAAAGGAGAATTTGTTGTACTCTTCCTCCTTGAAAGCTCCTTCTCTTCTTGTTCATCCTGTCTGAGAGTATCTCTCATACATTCGACCGGTTATAGTGGTTGCGACTTGCGACATCCTTGTGTTCTTCCATCTTTGGGTGTTTCTTTTGTTTCTTAAACCTTAAGCTGCCTACTATACATATCAAGTGTGACATATCAACCTAGGTGAGGATGAAGACAAGTCATACAGAAACAGAAACCGTGGCCGTTGAAGGAGTTTGGGATTTCTTCTTTACAAGTTCAATGGTCGATCGGAGGTATTTATCGTGATCACTCAAACCTGACTTGGCAGTTTCGATCAGGTTAAGGCAAACGGACGATAATTCATCATTTACCTGCCAATGACGAAGAAAGAAACCATTATTAGTAATCCAACCAACCACAATCCATGAATGGGACAGAGAAACTGAATTTCAGAGCCTAGTGTAGCAAACATGTAGGGACAAGGACATTCCATTTTCTAAAGGAGGTACTTTTTTAAAAAGAACAAGCAAATAATATTTGACTTAACAGAGCTGGAGGATTTGTGTGGATTTTTCCTGGTTAGTTATTCCAAATTAGGATATAGGTTGTTAAGAGTTTATAATGCAATCCTCCCTTTTTCTTCTTAATTTTCAGTTTTACAAATGAATAATGATGATATCCAATAGAACTTTAAACACGAAGTTGAGTTAAAATTACAACACGGCCTACCATGAAAGATGATACAATGCAATTGCAAGCTTCAAGTGCCATTGCTCCACGTGCGGCCTTCATTTTCAGCACATAGTAAATCACTACCAATTAACATTAGTCTATAAATCAGAACAAATATCAATTAAGTAAAAATGGTATACCCGTGAAGGTTCTTGTTGAATGGCACGAAGCAGGTTCTCAAGAACAAGCTTAGTCAAAGAAACAAGTTCTTGCTTATAAGAGGAATCCCCATAGAATAACAGGTCATTGCCTGGAATCTGGAAACAATATAAAAATGGATTCACTTTTGCATTTGGAATTAAGATACAGAGCAAAAACGCTACAAACTGGTCAAGAAGACTCTGGACTCCAGTCTATGAAACCATTGATCTTTGCAATGGATATGTCCAGTATAAATAAATATATAAGGAGGGTATGATGTTCTGTCACCTTTTACAGAATAAATGTAAAAATACAAAAGTTTCTTTTAGTCATAAAAACACATGTACTGAATTGAACGGAATGCATACCTGTGTATCTACATGATATGGTAGAGACTTCTGTGCTAAAGATGTCAACAACAATAAGATTGAAGAAAAAATTTGTGTCTTCATTTTTGGTTCAAAGCTGCCAGGTTATTTCAAATAATCCATCAAGAAAAGATAGATGTTATATTCCAAAAGGAAAAAAAAAGGGGGGGATAGAGGTTCCAATAATGATAAATTCCAAAAGAAAACTTACCACGAGTGTGAGCTGATCAATGAAAATAAGTTATTTGGGAAGTGGGTGCCTGCTTTGCTAAGATCACCTTCAATGAAGTTAAGAAAATCATTTTTCAAAACAAATATATGAGGAAGGGATATAAAGAATTTTGGAGTTTCCAGGTAAAACACTGAAAAATAATAATATCAACAACCTGGAACCATAACTAAGAAGCCACAGAGCTTTCTAATTGATGAGACTAGTCCTTCAACTTCAGCTGGGGTTTGCAAGCCTAAAAATCAAGCAAATTAAAAACCAGATGTATTTATTGTGGTGTTGGGAGTACAGAAAATAAATCTTCTAGAGAGACGGTACAGTTAGTGGCACAAGCAATGCAAATTCACCACTTCACTTAAAAACTAAGCAGCCAAACGTAAGATACAGATTCTCAAATCTATCGATCTCAGAAAACAATGATGACTTGGTCTTCATCTATAGCATATTGTGATTTGTAAAATTGTAAGAGTCAATGTTATATTAATTATTCCCAAGAGCTATTGCTTAGGAAATTATATGCAAGAAGAAGCATTTGTTGAATGAGTTGTCTTCCTTATACAAGTTTTAAGCAGTAACATCCACCATTACATACAATAAGGACAATGACCCCAAAATACAACCATAACCAAGGAATGGCTATATTTGCTTTCCATTTCAGTTTATGTACTGATTAACTCTCAAGTAAAATAACTGATAATTATTGATAACTGGGACAAGTAATAAATGAATAGAACATTGTACTACTCTACATGGTTTACAAATAAACTAACCATCCGTGATATTTAAGGTCTGCAAACAGCCAACTGCCGAATCAATCAATCCATCAGAATGAGAAACCAAGCCAACTAAGAATGCAACCTGACAAATTAATAGGATGAGTCCATGACATGTATGGATGTAGCAGAAAAAACACACAATATTGATGTGCCAAAAACTGAATATCAACCTCGGCAGTCTCTAGGAAAAGATCAAATTGCTTTCTTTGAGCAGAAATAGAAGGTATTGTGATTTCACTAAATGTAATGCAGGCTTTGACCAAACTCAAGTGTTTCTTAGCACATTTCAAAGCTTGAATTGCTAAGGAATTGCTGGAATGAACAAGGGTTTCCTGCAAGTAAGAATAATTGCTATGTCATTACAAAGATTAACATGAACGGATAGAGGAATGGAGTGGTCGATTATCCTATGACGTGTAATCTTTTTAATTAAAAAGTATCGGTTTAATCAAACAACTGAGACAAAAACAGGAAACCTTTAGTTCATTAAATCTACCAAAAGCTCCTCGGCAATCAACTAGAAAAGCTAACTGGTGTTCCATCTCTGCCCCATAATCTACCTAGTGGTAGAAAACAATTGCCAACAATTCATAATCATGACAATGCCATTATCACAACTAAATAAAATTAGCATATAGGCAATTGATAAGTAAACGAAAAAAGTTACCATGTGCACAAAGCGGGATATTGAATGTGCCACTTGGCTATCACCATCTTTCACATTCTTTGCTTCAATGTTATCATGTAAAGTTCGAGAAATTTCAAAAAGTAGCTGTATGCACAATGGATCCCTAATATGATCGTTCCTGCTTAACGGATAATGATATATAATTCCCAAGCAAAATGAAGTCTTAAAACATTACACTCCTAAACAGTAGACAGAATCCAGTAAGATGATGCTGCAGCAGCAGCAAGGATGTCAAGAGAGAAAGAGTTTTCTTTTGCTAATACGCATAGAAATGGTACGTACCTTGTTGCCAGATTAAGGATGTGCAGAAAGACAGCATCTTGTGAGCTCCCAAACATTAAATCTAAGATCTCTGGAAAGTAATTCTACAAAATAGTAAACATCATCACATTTCTTTTTGCTCCTAATCTATTGAAGAATAGCATAGATTAACATACAAAGACAAAAAAAAAGGATGATAAGACAAACAACATATGAGTAGGAATTTACCAGACACAATACATCCTCAAGACACTTAAAATGAGACAGAATCTTCCCCAAGAGAGATTGCAAGCTTGGCATTTCAGCTTCTGTCACTCCTTTATTCCGAGCACGCTGCGAAATGCCTTCCAAAATGGTATTCAGAAGATCACCCTGATATTAAGGAATTTATTTTAGATGAAAGCATTAACGTTCTTCTCAGTTATTAGAGACTGGAAAGTATATCAAGGATCAGAATAAACTGTTATCGAACCACAATTTAATCCATCAAAGATCAAAGCATTTAGCTACTCATCTGTTTGAACATGCGACAACAAGCTTCATCTCAAGGAGCAAGTTCAGTCCCTTGAAAATGGAATTAAGTGTCATTGTTTATTTTATTGTTACATATCATTTTTTAAATCAAATTCTAATAATCTATTCAACTGAAATATTTGTTAATACTTCTATAGATACTGTTGAGGAAGACTTGCTCCATTTTTGAAGCAATAACTACTAGCATGCTGATTCTATTGATAATATATTAATTTTGAGACGCAAGTTGACTAAAGATTGACATTAAGATACCAAATAATATTGCTATATCGACTTATTATTAGAAGTATCATCTTCTCAGTAAGTCACTAACTCAAAGAAACCTCTTTTCTTTTTATAAGAAAAAGAGGTTTTGTTAGAAAAGAAGAGAAGAGTGCAAAGGAGGATAAGGCATCCTTACAAAGAATCCATTTACCACATTATATAGAGAATGAACATCCGTCAGACTGTATACACACAAACTTACCAAGTGATTCTGAAGAATAAGATCAGCATAAGCATCTACAACCTTTAGGTACTCATCGAGGCTATCATACTGAGCAACAACCTGACATTGCAGCCAAAATAGATAAAATTAGAAAACTTGGAGTTGGAAGCAATGCCATATTGACCAAAGAATTCAATGCTAAGAAGCCTAATGTTTATAGAGTACAAGGTTAGTTGTTCCATGGTATAATCTACTTCGACCTCCCCAGAGATCTGATGCAATTGCTCATTTTGTCTAGATTAAAAATAAAAATAAGGTTTATGATGGTATGACAAAAAGTTCAAAATTGATCAGATTTATGTAAATATCAGAAACAAGTCAAGAATTGAAAAATCCAGGTTATAGTAGCACATGAATGGTAGGTAAGAATACGTTATTGTTTAGCTTTCAATCTGCCACCTAGCATTGCCCCAACTGATGACCCTAACTTTTGGGGTCAATTCCTGAATGATCAGAGGTCCTTAGCAATATGTTCTCAAAATACAATAACATCTAAGCAAAAACACAATTTACAGTAGTTGGGAAACAGAAGATAAGATAATAACTTGCCAGCCAAGTAGCCTGTTGATGGGATAAGGAATTAAGGATCTTGAATCAAGAGATGGAGATATAAAAATGGAATACATACAATTGCAAAGAAAGTAACAATGCAACTCCAAATAATGGAAGATGGACTAGAAATCTGTAATACCAGAATGATTTTATCTAACACAGCATTGACAAGGTCAACTGAGGTTTTCCTTTCATTTAGCCTGAACCCAAGCAATCTGTAATTCATATGCTGTATCACCAAAAAGAAGAACAATAAAACTGCATTTTGGAAAAAGCAAATCAAAGAAGACAGCTATAATATAGCAAATTACATTTTGATGTGTATCAGAAGTACTCAAGGCATGATAAACACTGCAAAATGTGTCATACCTGATCAAAGGAATAATCCTTGCTAAATTCAATTAGATGAAGCATCTGTAGAGCGTTTGAACTAACTATTTCAATAGGGAGTTCCTTCAGTAAATGATGCAGAACAACTGAAACACATGAAACACTCCCAAAATCCTGTTGATTCTTCATCAATCCCAGCTCTGCAAGAACTTCACTGACTTGTCCCTTTGGCAGAGTAAAGATATATTTAGAAAACCATAAAACACAGGTTGAAGAAGGGAAAAAAGCAGGGCAAACAATCAGCAATTTTTTATTTTCCATTATAATAATGAGAAGAACCCTAATAATGTAGTTAATTTTATTAGCATAGGTAATTTCGGTTTCAAGAAGTTCCAACCAGCATAACCATTATGGGACCATGATCACATATAATATTGTAGAAAATAAGTACACTAATGGAAAGAAACTACATACATACCTGAGATAACCCATTAAATATATACTTCATAATATACTCAATGGTTGGTTCCATCAGACTAACTTGCAATTTTTTGTTGTGTTTAACATTTCCATGAGTGCTTTCATTTGCTGATAAAATTTTCATCAAAATGACTCTGATGTCATTCACACATGTTATAAGATAACCTGTCCCAGTTGGAGAAATAAAGAATTAAGTTTTTTGAAGATAATCACAAGAAAAAATTATATAACAGCAATCAGATGCATTATAGATTAAACAGCAAAATGAGTAAACAAAATGATCCATGCATCCCACTGAGAATCCCACTGAGAACAAGGTATAAGACAGAAAATAAATCTCAAGAAACCAACCAGATAGAGCATAGAATACAAACAACAGTACAGATTGTAAAGTAGAAATTGGTGCACAGCAGTAGAGGAATAATTTGTTAACTTACTCTAGAAATAACTATGAAAATAATGTTTTTACCACCAAACTGTTCACATTCTCTACAGCATTTTGAATGTGCAAATTACAGAAGAATACAAGAACTTTAAAAACAAAACCATTGGTATACTAGAAGCAATAAGCAAAAGGTGTTTGACACTGAGGTTTTGGGTTGCCATGGTAACAGTGTATATGATATACGTAAAAATATGCACCAGCAAACATATTAACCAAAATACCTATATCATGTGAAATAAGCTTCTGAGCACAGTGAGCCATATATAAACGACAATATGCAGATGCTACAGGATCCCCCAATCCTCTTATCATCATTACCAAGCGCCAAAGACTGTCTTCAGGTTGGTCAAGCAGAAATCGCCAGCAAGGCAATATTGCCAACTCCAGGTAACTAAAGTAAAATTCCCAAAACACGGTAAGCACTCAACAAAATTGAGGAGGAAACTTTAAGCCAAAATGTTGAATACAGAAATTTATTTATGCAAAGAAATAGTGCAAAGAAAGAGAATAAGGTTTCTTCACAAGAAAAAGAAAACATGTAGGTCCTATAAGAAAAACTGAAAAAGAAGCATGACTACTGTTTTTTTTTTTTTTTTTGAAACTGGCTTTGATTTAGCTTCCAAGTGTGATGATGAAGACATTAGAATGAATAGATGGAATAAAACATTCAGAAACATACATCAACAAGACCTACAAAAAAAAATTTCACGAAAAGAAACATAGAATACATTAAATACAGAGAAAAGGATAAGGACTTTACATGCGTGGAAGAAGCTCTTGCACAACACCAATTTTGTTGAACCAGTTATTGCAAGTTTCTTTAGCATCACTACAAATATCGCTTGCCTTAAAGTTTTCTGCACCGTCAGTAACAGATTTGGATAAACGATCAGATGCCAATACAAGTTTTGAAGCAACTATCAATTATCAAACACCATCAAGCTTATATGATGTATAAATTAGCTGCAATAAGAAAATAATTTTAACATTTGGAGACTTCTGAGGGCAGTTACTGTAACAACCCATTTATCAAGTTATCGATAATACATGGAGAACTTTTGGCACATTTGGGTGAACTTTTGGCAAACAATTTTTATATAGGGGTTTCTCCTATAAGCAACAATCTTGTAGCAACAATTTTTATTTGCCTTCACTGTGGTTCACCATGAGCTACCCATTTGAGGGGTACAAAAGAGAGACAGATTCCAGATTGAAGATTCTCAACCACTATTGATATTGGAAATGCCTAAGGAAACACTCTGGGTAAAACTAAATTGTGTGAGAGAGAGATTCAAATTAAGAAGAGACCTGCTAAGTTGCAGAGTAAGGCTCCATCTTCAGTAAACTCGGCTTTCCGCTTTATGCGTTGCCAAACCAATTCGCCAAGCATGTCCATGATATCTGTGACAAGGACAAAAAGTGTAGGATAAAACTCAGAAACGGACGTATCCATCAGAAGCTTAGCTGCCTGCAAACAGAACAATCAGTTTCAACTTTCAAGTTCATATAAACAACCCATATCAGGATAAGAAATGAAGAAAAATATTATTTCATCCCAAAATAAGAGAAATTATTTCAAATCCCCTCTTCCCCCAGCGGTCCCTTCTCACCCAAGCAAACTTACTATTATACACGATTTGGATTTTAATTAGGTAGCTTATCTCTGTCTGAGCCTCTTCTATTTATTTAACATATGGTTCAACAAAATCAAACAAGAATTTCCTTCTTATATGTAAACAAAATACTACTAGGTCTATAAAGGAAAAAATAAAACATAAAAACAGTAAGTATATGAATTTTTGAAAAAAATCCTTCTATGCAATGCACAAACCCAGAAACTGTTAAATGTATCAACATCTACCTTTATAGATAACTTTAAGGATGTTACACGATCTTCAGCTAGCCAAGAACGGTTAATTTCATCTTTGAGCTCATGTAACCGAGACACATACTCTTGCCAAGTAATCACCTTGACACCCTCGTCAGCAAATTTTTGTGGATCGTCCAGTTCCTCCAAATGCATAATTGTTGAAGATTTCTCATGTGCTGAAAATCATGACATCACATAAATAAATAGAGACAAATACAATTTTTTTAAAAATAAATAAGTAAATAAAAGAAGGATAAACAATGTAATAGATATGGGCATACATTTTGCACTTCTCATTAGAAGATCAGGCATCTGTAATTAAAAGATAAATAATTAGCCATTATGATTAACTAAAAAAATAAAGGGTTACAGAACAAAAAGGAAACCATTTTGAAAAGCTTACTGAAGACATTGAAACCATTTTGGTGACAGGAAACCTCTGCATTAGTAATCTCCTGAAAGAGGTCCACTCCTTCGTTGGATGATGATCAACCGCATTGCTGAGGTTGTCAGGATCAGGAGATTCGACCTTTGCCTCCTTATCAGTTCCTCTCAGTGGATCAAAGAAATCACTGTTACCACTTTCCACAACATCACCCTAAAAACAAGAAATCAAGAACATCAACACAACAACTAAGTATTGAGACCAATGCAAGTAACGGAAATTCCAAACACAATAAAAAAAATCGAATCAACCTGAAAATCATAACGTAGACAACTACTACTCAGAAATAAAAGTTCACTAAGCATTTCAACAAATATTAACAAGTCCTCAAATGAAGTTACTTAACCAAATCCTCCCTGCATTTTGCTGTGTAGTTAAACATAACAAAAATCTCGATCTATAGAACACTTTCTCTCGCCAGATTTTGTTATGAAACTCACTACGATCATATCACTAAGCTCAACAACATTGAAATCATTAACCTACACTAAACAGAAGCTAACAGAAAATAACTAGCTTAAACTGAAATACTAAGACATAATAATTTGCTTACGACTAAACAAAATCAAATCTATCAGCGTGATTCGTGGTATATCCGAAACAGTGAAGTGCTAGTGAAAGATCAAAAGAGAGAGAGAGAATAATTGAACCTGAGGGAGTGGCGGAGAGAGTGTAGCTGAGAGAGGGTGAGCATCGGCGCGTAGGCGAGGTAGAGCGTGAGATTCACGCTCGGCGGTGTAGTTGCGGGGCCTGAATTCCATCAAACGAAGAAACAAGAACTGAGCTGAGAGGTTTCACAGCGAAGACTGAAGTCGCCACCAAATATCGGCACTTTCTTTCCGGCGTTGCTTCCACAGTTGGTTAAGTCTTTTTCTTATTGTTATTCAAAAATATTATTTATTTATCGATATTAGTAACTAAAATTAGTCACTATTAATTATATATTATTATTAATAGATAATTAATATGCAATAACAATAACAATATAACATGTTTATCAATTTTTAATAATAATAATAATAATAGATAATAAAAATAATTTGGATTAGTACTGAAATTAATAATCTTCACTATTTTTTTTAGAATGCTCAAGTTTTGGACTGGATCAGAGACAACTTAAAGAAGGCTACTCGCTGTTATAATAGAGCATCTTTTTGTGTTATCTTAACAAGTTACAAGTTGTGTCCCAACCCCTTTTCCTTCCCCAATCTTCTCTTTTTCCTTTTTCATCTCCAACCCGTCCCCTTTCCCTCCCTCGGCCCAACCCTTCTCCTTCCCTTTTTGCTTCCCCAACCTGACGCCCTTCTTCTTTTCCTTCCTCTTCTACTTTCCCAATCTGAGGTCTTTTTCCTTCTCCTTCTCCTTTCTATTCTGATGTCCTCCCCCTTCCCAACCATACTCCCACACTCACAAGAGCTCTTTTCAACCTTCGCTGTCGCCGCTTCTCGCCGGCATCTGTTTCAGTCCCGCGCCGCTCATCCCCCACCCCAACCTAGTGTCTCACACTCAAATACAGTAGAGGCAGATGCATAAAGCCTCAACCTTCCGCGCCGCTCGCTAATCTTCGTCCTGTTGCCGCGCCGCTCGCCAGCCTCCTCTCCGCTCGGTCTCCCTCTTCTCTCCTCTGGCACGGTTCTCTCTCTCAGCCACGGTGATTTTTTTAAATTTTTTTAGTTATTCAATCGTTGTTCTTTAATGTTTTGAGTGATTGTTGTTGATTCTATTTTAATATAACAACAATGGTTAATTTTAGTTATTTTCTATTCTGTAATTATTACTGATTTTTTTATTGTTGTTACTTTTTGTGCTCTTTGCTTTTTAGGTTGATTAATGCTTGTTATTTAAGTTTGATTGATCTTTTTTGATTAATACTGATTTTTTAGTGATATTTTGTGTTGTTGGTTTTATTTTTGTGATTTATTGAAGAAGAAGAACAACAACAATGTTGAAGAAGAAGAAGAACAGAGTTGAAGTAGAAGAAGGGGATTGTTGTTTTTATTTTTTTTAATATAAAGACAACGCTTTTCTAAGCTTTTTTTTTTTTTTTTTTGTTCAAAATGATGTCATTTTAAGGTTTCGATGAACGAAAAATGCTTTAGGAACTACTGAGTCCCGGAGTGCAATTTCGAAGATAAATTTGGATAATTATTAACTTCAGAAATTACTTTGAAGCTCGAGTGCAACTTTAGGGACTACTTTGAGACTTAAGTATTCTCTCTTGTCATGACTAGAATAAAGATAAAATGATCTATATTGTTGTCTTTTATTTATTTACGTAAGTAGATGGTCTCATTAATAATTTCATTTTTGAAGCTTTATTTTCTGTAAAAAATGGTAGTTATTTTGATGAAACATTTTTCAATTTCAAGCAAAAATTTCTGATTAATTTTTTATATAAATAATTTGATGATTAATTTTTTATTTACAGTATGTTTGCATTGAAATTTCTGATTTTGTATACAGTATAATATTATGACTGATATGGACTTCCAGTTCTGTGGTCAAGAAATCTATTTTACTTGTTTAACTCTGTTTTAGATATTGACTCATATTTTTCAGTTAGTTATTTCTTCCAAAATTTCAATGGTTTTTATTTTGCATTAAAATCATGCTTTTACGAAATAAAATATAGTAGGAATAATAATTAGTTAACATTATAGTAAAAGTCATTATAATCTTTTCACTAAGAATTCTGAAATGTAAATACAAGGCAGTTAAAAATCAGAATCCGGTTCCTGAGTAATTTCATTTTATATATGTATGTAATATTATTTGGATCCACGTAGGTTAAGAATCAGCAAAACCACTTTTGTGTTATCTTGACTTTTGTGGAAAGAAAGAAAAAATGTTTATGCTTTGACCATAAAGCTAGTACCACAAAACTAGTATATAAAGATTAGAATTATGTCCTTTTCAACCATAATATTTCACAAGTTTTCTAGCTCTGAAATGTTAAGAAAATACTTAAAAAATAAAAATAAAAATATTATATGAATACTAAAAATTAATTATTGAATTAATTTATATATAATATTTATATGTATTTTTATATGACTAATTGATAACTAAGATACTTTTTTATATATACGCATTATTAAATTAAAAATTATGGCCTAACTAATTTAGATTGGCCAAATAATTAATTTATTGGTCTGTTTAAATAACTTTCAGAGGTTCGAATCTTATTTTATATATGCAGCAATTTATTAATCAACGATAAATTTTTAAATAAAGTTCAGATCCGCAACGAATTAATTTTTATCTTGTCAGATTGAAAAATATCGTAAAAAAAAAAAACAAAGCATAACGAATGAAAACGTGGATAGAATATAAGTATAGAACAAAGGTGCATGACTACGTGTCAAGCAAAGAACAATGAATCCAATGCAGTCAAATTTAGAAGAAATAGTTTTAGTTTTATTTGAATATAATGCTTATGGTATTTTATATTAAATGAAATATAAACTCTAATCAATAATAATAAATGATATGAGGATTTGAAATACATTGATAATTATGAAGAAACACTTTTCACAAGTCTTCAGAGTAGTTGATTCCATTGTGATTGTAAGGTTCAAATTCAATAGAGAAATGGCTGCAAAGGGTATAAAAACTTTTGACATTATATCATATTAGCTTCTAAATCAGTTACTAAGATGTAGAACTCTGATTAAAACAACTTTGTAACTTGTTTCATTCACTTTAAAATGTTACATTCTGTTTTCACCATGTATTGGTTCAAATCTTGATTGCATTATTATTCAATTAGTTTAATAAAGCATTAAAATCAATGTTCAATATCTTCAGCTTCTGAAGATGTTTTCAGGGAATTTTGACAAGTCTTCCCAATCCTGAAGGTGGTGAACGTGGAAAATTGTATAGTTTGCCTGCTCTGAATGATCCTAGAATTGGTACCAACTTAAATAAACTGATATTTTTTAGATTATGTTGCTTATGTTGATGAAAATTAACTACATTGTCTCTTTGTAGTTCCCCATATTCTATAAGGATTCTGCTAGATTCCGCAAGTAGAAATTGTGACAACTTTAAAGTGACTAAGAATGACGTCGAATTGATTATGGATTGGAAGAACATTTCTACTAAGCAAACTGAGATTCCTTTCATGCCAGCTCGTGTTCTGCTTCAGGTTTGTTCCATTTTCATGAATCAATGACTAGTTTGAATGTATGAATTTTGTCTTCTTAGCCATTTGATTTTGTTGAAGGGATGCCATCGGGGTTCCGGCTTTGGTTGATCTTGCTTCTATGAGGGATTCCACGAAGAACCTTGGCAATGATCCTAATGAGATTAGTCCTCTGGTATGAAATGAATGTAACATGTTTTTGGATAATTAGGTATATAGATTGATAAAATTGTGAAAGAATAGGAAAAACAAAGAAAAGAACTTTTATTGATTGTTGATTGATTGAATTGAACTGAAGTGTATTGTAAAACTAAATATATATAGAACATTGTCCTATGAAAGATAAAAGCAAATAAAGATAAGATAAGAACAACCAAAGATAAGATAAAGATAAGATAATAAAGACTAAAATTGTAATTGAATTTATGTATTCCGTTGGACTGAATTTGTGGGCCACGAGACTTCTTTATTGTTGTCATGGGCTAAGGTGGAAGAGTAATTTAATACGCCCCCGCAAGCTGGTGGATGGAAGATGTCAATAATCCACAGCTTGGATAAGTTTCGATGAAATTGTTGAGGAAAACGCGTGACGCGGACTAAGATGCGTGCGGCGGAGTTTGAACTGCCGGCGACAAAAATATAAAAGGAGATGCTGTGCTTGAGCAGCAATCTTCAAAAGAAAAATGAAAAAATAAGCGCGTAGAGTGCGATAAGAAAGAGGGCGCATATGGCGCAATAAGAGTGGTCAGAGGGCGCGTAGAGCGCAATAAGAGAGGGCGCATAGAGCGCGATAAGAATGCAGATGGAACTGCTAAAACAGAATGCAGATTAAAACAGAATGCATGACTGTTGAAACAGAATGCAGACTGCCAGAAGAAGGCCCAGATGGAACTGTCGGAAGAAGGCGCAGACAGGCCATAGTGACTTCCATGAATAATAGTTGAGGGATAACCAAGACTGATGTTGGATTTTTACTTAGATAGATGTAATAAAGATTGGTTGAATTCTGAGCTAAATTAGAATATTGATTATTCATTGTGGGAGGAGGTTGAAAAAGAAGTAAGGTGATTTCTCACCGGAAAGAAGATAGCTTATGTATCCTTTTCAAAGAGGATACCAAGGCTCTGATATCATGATAAAATTGTGAAAGAATAGAAAAAGCAAAGAAAAGAACTTTTATTGCTTGTTGATTGAATTGAATTGAATTGAAGTGTATTGTAAACTATGAGGGTAAAACTAAATATATATAGAGCATTGTCCTATGAAAAATAAAAGCAAATAAAGATAAGATAAGAACAACTAAAGATAAAGTAATAAAGACTAAAATTGTAATTGAATTTATGTATTCCTTTGGACAGAATTTGTGGGCCACGAGACTTCTTTATTGTTATCATGGGCTAAGGTGGAAGAGTAATTTAATATAGATTTCATTCAGGTTCCAGTGGAGCTTGTTATAGATCACTCAATTCACGTTGATGTAGCAAGATCAGATGATGCACTACAAGCAAATAGGGAATGTAAGTTCTATAGGAGGAATTGAAGCAGAGGCAAAAATGCTTGGCCAGGTAAAGTATATTTAATAAAAGTTGTTTGTTTCTAGATATAAATCAAGATAAAAATTGCATGTTAGCTTATAGTTTTAGTAGTATGATCTGATTACATATGTTTTCACATATTTCTAGCTTTGATGATCATGATAACTGCATTCAAATTTTTGGTGTGACAGCCAATGAGTATGATCTTGCCTGGTGTTGCGAAAACATGGTGTCCTCAGCTTATTGAAATATACCTTCAGGTGAAGGCATGGGAGAAATGTCATTGGCTGATAGCCTGATAGGGCTACAATTGCAAATATGTGTCCAGAATATGTATTCTCTTAGATTAACAGGAATAAGTGAACAAAAAGTGACACATTCTTTCTGTTATCTATTTTAATTTGCATTGGCCAGTATAAAACTCTATCAAATTGATTATATGACCAAGTTTACTTTACTTGGTTACAGGTTTCAATGATCGAATCATATTTGTGACTGTAAGGAGGCAATATCTTGTCGATAAGATACAAGTCACATTAGTACTTATCGAAAGTTGAAGATTCTAATATCTCAAAATCATGATAAGAGAGTATATACATCTCAATTGCACTTAGACTTGGGAGATGTTGAGTCCTGTGTTTCAGGGCCAAAGAGGTAAATACATAGCTTACAAAATATTTCTATACTTGTAGTACTTTATGTTAAGGCAGATTGGCATGCATGTCTTGGCAACAAAGTTGGATTCAAGGTGGCTAGAGCTTTCATATGACTTTGGTATCCATCACTTCTTTCTTTGGCTAGTTGGTCATTGATGGTGAAATTCTAATTCCTAATATCGACCACACCGGTATACTAAACTACAGTCTTCTCTTTATTGCCTTCATCTCCAGCAGCAAATCTGTCCACCGAGTTAAACAAGTAAATATCAAAGCTCAATCACTGGATAGGGTGAAACAAGTTTAAAGAGAAGCGCATACTCACATACGGTAATGGTAATAAGGACCAACTCTAAGATGACCCTTGGATTCAATCTTGGCAGAAAAAGTTTGGAGTTGGAGCCTGACTCTGGCATAAGAAATAAACTGAGGAAATTCTTCCTCTTCCTCGTGTCCCGTGAATATATAAATCAAACTTTCTTTGCTACTGTGTTGGCAACAAAAAATATTTGATACCCGCACATCCTTCTCCAAACCATCCACGAGCACTTCTTCCACAACCTTCTTCTTAGACAAGTCATAAATATACCACATTGGAGCGAAGTCTACAATCAGAAGATAATGGGTACATCCCAAACGAACTAATTTTCTAGGACAATATCTAGGAACTGGCGGAAAATTGCACACAACTTTTTCCCATCTGTTAGCCTTGACGTCATATGACATGAGCAACTGATGATTATTATGAAAAGAATACAATACAATGAGGGTCTTCTTGGGACTCTTGGTGCTGTCCTCCCACAGAAAGTACGAGCTAGGCAACGGGTGATCTGAGAAGAGAGCACTATCGGGCACTTCCCTTTTTTCCCATAGACCTGATTTTAGGCTATAGATCTCAACCCAATTTGCAATTTGATAGTCACCCCAAAACATGCACAATTTGCCATCGTATGGGACTACTAAGGGACTTAATTGGGAGCAGAACATGGTTCCACATAGACTCCAAACCCAAGTAGAATCCTCATACTTAAGGCACCACAGCTTTGAGTAGTACCGATCGTCACCCACGTTCGGATGTGTTAAAACACTACGCGCATTACCAGCAAAGTAAAAGCAGCGACCAACAGAACAAAATCCTTTAAAATTTGGTAACACACCGTCGTAGATCAATAGATCATCTCTAAGAGGCCATTGGGCAGGTATATGACATACTTCTTCAGGTTCAACAGTGCCATTCTTCATAAAGTTGTCCTCAGGGAGAGTTAACAACCTGTGCCTGGTGGTACTAGAGAAGCTCACACAAGGCTCGGTTTGCTTTGTTACAAAATCCTGATTTTTCACCAATATATATAAACGCTGTGTCATGGATAGCTTTAGATCAGAAGAACCAACATCCTGGAATTAGGGAAACAATCATATTATCTATGACAGAATTAAATCACCATAAGTTTAGAGCAATTAACTATTAAATAGAGAGCTCTGCAGTGTGATGATAATAAATAGAAACGCCATAGTTATCCAGTTAAGTATATAAGGATAAGAGGATGCAGAAACGGACCTCAGGTTCAGATTCCCCGCATATTCCATCAGCAGCATCTCCCAAAACAGCACCTTGCAAAACCGCAACAACACTTCCCCACCAGCTGTCAAAATCCGCATTCGATTCAGCAGTGCGCCCCAAACCCCTAATCTCATTGGCCGCCTTAGCCATCAAATTCTTGCCACCTTCATTAACCTCTCTGCCCACGACAAAGGCACTGAAACTGCAAGCATTCACAACAAACGCTCCAACCTTAAAGGCGTTCGCTTTTTTCTGGATCCAATTGACGAAGAACTTTGCTCCCCAAAGTAGGTGGTGATTGGAGGAGAAATTTCGTGCGGGAGATAGGTTCCAAACTTCCGAAGTTGAAGCAACGAGGAGGACGAGGTTCTCCTTGGGTAGGGCTTCGGGCTCGTAATCCCGGGCATCTACGAGGTCCAAAACGACGCCTTTCGACTCTAACAAATCGCAGAGGCAGGTCGCTAGGGCTTTTGAAGTTCCGATTTGGGAAACGAAGAGCATCTTGCCACGTGGATCGCGTTTGGGTTGTTCGGGATTGCGTTTGGGTTGTTGGCGATGGTGTCTTGTGAGGTTCTTTTCGTAGGGGCTCACGCGCATGAGACGAGAATTGCAGATTAAGAACAAGGCTGTGGCAGTGGCCGTGGCGGCGCTAACGGTGAACAAGAATGCAGGTGCCGACATGTTGCTTTCTGTTTTAGAGGGTTTTCCTTTTCTTTAAGGTGTTGGAGAGAGACTTGGTGTGTGTCTGTCGATATCGCAAAACTGAGGAAGTGGAATGAGAAATCTAATCTAACCTAAGGCCTTGTTTATCTTTTTTTTTTTTTTTTTTAAATCTTATGAAGAAGTAAAATAATTTTATTTTTGAATATCTAATGCAAAAAATTTTTTTATTTATCAATTATATTTGGGTATAATAATATAAAAATATTTTTTTGTTTATTTATTATATAAAAAACATATTTTAAAAAAAAATGTAAATTACAGCTTCTTAAAAAAGATTTTTTTTATTTTTTTAGTATTTTTATTTTTACTACTAGAAATTTATCAAACACGCGAAAAAATAAAAAAAAATCTTTTTCATTAAAAAAAGATCTTTTTTTATCAGAATAATGGTGCCCAATCTATTACTTGTATAATGACTGTGGCTCCTGAAGCCAGCGTCACTCTCACATTAATTTGTAATAAAAAATTAAAAACGGAATAATTTAAAAGCATTTTGTTATGGCCTTCATCTTCTTTTTCCTTTCTCAATCTTTTGTTTGATGTTGTTCCTCTTCTCTCTATCTCTCTCGAAAACTCTAATCCCCTAATTTCTGTCGTTCTCTTTTCGATTGGCTATTCTTTTTTTTTTTTGCCTGAATCATTTCTCTCGGTGTTGTGACCTTGATCCTTCCCTCTTCTCAGTGTGACAATCTCTTTCTCTCTCATTTTCTCAATTTCTCTCTCACGGTGTCGCTCTCACTCTCAAACCGGGTTCTCTATTTGTCGATCATTTTTTGCATTCTACCAGTTTCCGGAGATATTGTGGAGGCCACAGAGGAAACCATTATGGCCAGCTCGCGACTGAAATGGGAGACCTCGGATGAAGGGCTAGAAAAGTAGGCCGAACACAACAGAGGTCCTTTAATTCCAAATGTTCGCTCACTAGAATAGGTTAGATATCGGATGTTTAGCCATCGTATTTTTTAGGAATTTGTTGATATTGTTTCAAATAAATGTTAATTACTATTATGTATACTCTGATATGTTGGTAAATGAAATGAGAATAAATGTTATTATTTGATACCTGTTTGTGCCATTGCTCTACTGTGCTATTAGGTTAGGGTTTAGAGAGATGAGTACCGATTTCTGGAAAAAATTTGTCGGAGTGACCGGAAGATATTTAGCTTTACAAGTTCGATTTCTCTCTTACTTCTGATCCTCAGATCTGATGATGTCGGCCGTGAAGATCTTCGATTAGATCTCGGAGGTTAGTTGGGTTTATCTTGATTTAGGATTTCTCATATATCTTAGGATTTCTCATGTATCCTATAAATTGTAGGCATTAGATTGAATTGGGTTTCTAATATGTAATTCATAACAGTTTTGAATAATTTTAATTAATTTTTGAATTCCATCTTCATGAAAAGAGATTGTTTTTCGATTTTCTATTAGATGGAAAGGAGAAACAAGAGGATAAAGTGAAAAGGTGCAACAACAGGAAGAACGTGTTAAACGTGTTAAGGTAAGAATCATTGTGTTTCTTTCTCAGAGAATATATTCAGTTAAAATTTATTTATCTTCAGAAGATGAGAAGAATTTGATGAATAATATTCTCTTACCATTATAAATAAGATCTTTGGATGATCATGAACCCTGAAACAGCTTTTAGTAAAATTTGTAACTTAAAAGTGTTATAAACTCTGCTCCTAATTGATTAATTTTTTTTTGGAGATTAAAGAAACATACCTTTATTGTACATAGATGCATACTTCATTTAGCTTTGTCAGTTAAAATGTGGCTATTTTTTGGTTCTAGCAGTAACTGAAACAGAAGCATGTGAAAAAATAAACACAATGAAAATGAGACACATAATAAGAACTATATAAAATCCATATGAAAACACTTCAATTGCTCTCCGAATATCCTAAAATTGTACGCATCAGATTGAATTTGATTTTCTAATATGTAATTCATAGTAGCTTTGAATAATTTTGATTCTTTTTCTGAATTCTGTCTTCATGAAGAGAGATTCTTTTTCGATTTTCCGTTAGGTTATTCGTTTTCAGTATGCAGTGATTTTATTAGGGTTTGCAATTGTGTTCCTGATTTCTCACTAGGGTTTGCGTGTTTTAAATCTGATTTTGTAATTTTCCGTTGATTTTAATACTCAATTTTCTATAATGTACACTGAACTATTGAGCTATTAATACTCATACACACTTGATTTAGGGTAGGGTTTAGGGAGAGGGATGATTTGTGGGAGTGATTGCTGATTGGAATATGGGTCAAATTGAAAAGCTGGATTTGTGGTCATGGAGCCGTCTTTTCGCTTTCATGATGGCAATTGTGAGGTGATCCAATAGCTTCGACAGGTTAGTAGGCATTAGATTGATTTAAGTTTTCTAATGATGTATTCATTCATTGGGACCCTTGCTCTATTGGGTCTTCCTTTATTTTTTTCAATTTGTTGTTGGAAAAAGCTACAGCAATAATTGAAGTATAATGTCTAAAATTAGTTTTAGTATTTAAAGTATATAACTATAAGTTCCGGAATCAATTTGGGAATAAGAAAGTTTATTACAGTGCACAAAATGAGTTAAATAAATACTATTATTAGAAAACAGTCTCTTTTATATAGGATTAAAAGTTTTTTTCCTTATTATCTTTGTGTAATTTTTTTTTGTAGTAATCTGATATTGTGAATTATGAGTGTTCTTCTATTGATTTTTTAAAATTTGTACATCATACTTTGCTTGACTTTTTTTTTGTTTATTTATTTTCTTTTAAAAGTTACTGGTATAAGCACATGAGCTCTTGATTTATCAATGTGCTCGAAGCCTACACCCGCCTTGGAAAAAACCCTTTCTTACCTATTTTCTTCATTTATTTATTCTAATACTTATCTCATTGAATTAATTTATTGATATGTGTTTCGGTGCGTTGATATGGGGATTTTGAAATTGGGAATCTGCCTAGGCTATGGATACTTTGTGTGCCATTGTTTAAGAGATACGGTTAGAATCCAGAGAGACAGGAACATTTCACTTGGATGGTTCAAACCTTGCTTTGTTCTTCGGAAGGATCTTGGGATAAATGCTGCTGGTGTAAATTCTTCTTTTGTACGCCTTCTGAAACTCCTTCCATTCTTATCTTTGGTTTGCCTTAGTCACTAAACAAAAAGATGAAGAATATTTTGGAATTCAAAACTTAGTCCATGAAGGTGATATTTTTTTTAAAGGAAAATTTAGCTACTTTGTTTATAATAATAGCATTTTGTGTAAAGAAATTGGAAATAACTTTGCAGTGAATTTCAATTCTGAATTAACAGAGCCTATAATGTTACTTTAGTTATTCCAATCTGAAATTTCTGGTATTATACTATCATATGTGTGTATTTGATTTTCTTGGGCCTGATGAGGGAAAAACGATTCCAAACAAACTCACCGGCAAGTGTACCGGGTCGCATCAAGTAGTAATAACTCACAAGAGTGAGGTCGATCCCACAAGGATTGATGGATTAAGCAACTTTAGTATGGTGATGAATTTAGTTAAGCGAGTATTTGATGATTTGAGTGAATTTGATTAGCAGAAGTGAAATTGCAAGAAAACTAGAGTGCAGAATGAAAATTTGCTGAATCTTAAAGAACAGAAGAAGTAAATTGCAGAAACTTAAAGTGCAAGAAAGTAAAAGAGCTGAAACTTAAAGTGCAAGAAATTTAAATTGCTGAATCTAAATTGCTGGAAAACTTAAATTGCTTGAAGAATAAAAGGAATTGGGTATTGGGATTCAAATTAAGCTAGAAAATGTAAATTGCAATAGATCAGAGAAGTATAAGATGAAGAGATCGAGATGAACCAAGACAGAAATGAAAAATTGCAGAAGAATCAAAACAGCAAGAAAGCTTAGCTCAATTATGAAATCTTAAGAGAGAAATTGACAATCGCAAAAGAGTAACAAGAGCAGAAAGCAAATCTAGATATCAATTACTCTCTTGACCAAACAGTAAAGAAGAGATTGCAGAAGAATTAAAATGAAAATAGAAAAGAAAGTTCAGATCCAATTTTCAATTCTTAGAACTATAAAGAGGAAAAGTAAAAGGTGATTTTCAGATGAAGAATTTCAGTGGAGTTCTTCAATCTGAGTTCCAAAACCCAAAACAGAAAATAGAAATTGTAGAAGAAAGAAAATGAACAAAGAAAACTTAGATATGATCCCAATTCCCAAATTCTCCAAAGGAAAATTAAAAAGAAAACTAAAAGTGAGCTAAAGGTCAGGTCCTTCTCAAATCAAAATTGCTCCTATTTATACACTTTCTATTTCCATCATTAAGCAATTAGAATGGGCTTTTGGGTTGGCCTTGAATGAAATTGGGTTGGGGTGCATTGTAGCTCCTTCTAGTGGAGCACTCCGTTGGCTAAATAAGCGCTACGTTCACTTGTCATGTGTGCTCCCTTGGGTGCGCATGTTGCTTCTCTAGCGTTGCCTTAGTGAACGCTATGTTCACTCTTCAAGCGCTGCCTCCTTGGTTGAGCGCTTCTCCTAGCGCTCCCTTTATGGGCGCTGCGCTCACTCATTGAGCGCTCTCCCTTGGTGCGCTTGTTTCCTTGCCCAGCGCTCCCTTAGTGTGCACTACGTTCATTATTTGAACGCTGCCTGGTACGGATGGCACAAGGCTTGCCTCCAAAGCTGAAAAACACGAAAAAGTTAAGTGAACGTGGCACTCACTTCTAAAGTGAACGCTAGCTGTGTTTGCTTTCGAGCGTGGCGCTTCCTTTTTGAACGCAACGCTTTACTGTTTGCTTCCCCTTTTTCTTCATTTCTTCACTTACAAGCAATCAAAGTCTCACCAAAATCACAAGGTCTTTGCATCATTCATAAAATCAATTAATTCTATCATAAACCTTATGATTTTGTGCAAAATGAATGATGTTTGATTGATTCAAAATAATCATGAAAATCCACTCCAATCACTTACTTATTGTCACTACAAGAAAACACGTCTATTGCCACGCTTTTAAAGCGTGGCGAAAAGCTAAAAAAAGCGTAGCGATAGCTTTTCATCACGCTTTTTGAGCTACCGCCACGCTTTTGAAAGGGTGGCATCTGAAAGGGTGGCGGTTGCTCTATCGCCACGCTTTTGGTGACCTATCGCCACGCTTTTTCTTTTGCCACGCTTTTTACACATGGCCATGCTTTAAAAGCGTGGCCATATGTGGGAGATTTGGCCATGCTTTAAAAGCATTGCCATATGGGAGATACGGCCACACTTTAAAAGCGTGGCGATGGGTAGAGATACGGCCACGCTTTAAAAGCGTGGCGATAGGTAGAGATACGGCCACAGCAAGATATACAACCACGCTTTAAAAGCGTGGCAAAAGCCTTGTTAAATTAAAAAAAAATTCTTTTCCTTACTTGATCTTCATTGCTACACAATATAAATTTTCAATCTTTTTTATTACCAAACCTAAAAATATAGTATGTAATTTTTATTACAAGACAAATCAAACAATAATTAGTGACATATATAATTTACTATAATTGTTTTATACATTAAAAAACTAATACTCAAAACACAAAATAAATCTCAAATTCAAATTCCAAAACTAAAACCTGAAAAAAAATACAGAAACAATACAAGTTAGAACTGCTCATAATATATCAAATTTGGATTGTCAAAGGTTAATAAGAACTTACATACAAAGAAAGAACAGCAACAAATAATACTTGCGATAAGAAAGCTATTACTGAATGGCTCCACTTTGGATTGTCAAATTTTCGCACAATTGATGACATAAATTTATTCCTTGAATTCCTGTTCCCCCGGATGAGCTTGTATATTCTAGAAACACCAAGTCTTGCTTGAGCTAGTGAGACAATTTTGGTTTCCCTTTTCCAGATACAGGGATTTTAGATGGGATTTTCTGATTGCCATTTTCAGAAGCAGTGCTAATTGATTGCATGAAAATAAATGACATTTGAAGTCCATCTGTTCCCATTTTGCTTTCAGCATCAAGGAGATACTCCAACATGTTTTGCAATACTTGAATCTGATATCAGGCTGATTTAGTATCCAAAGAGAGGCACTATATATATCAAGTTGAAATATATTACCTTAAGACAAGTGTCAGCATTTGAAGATAATGTTCCCTCCAGTATCTTTCCAATATCCTTTTCCAACATGTATTCAGGCCTGGCAATTAAGATAAACCCTAGTGCCTACAAGAGATGCAAAAAACCTCAAACTTCATGATTGAACCAACATAAAAAACCCAGATAAAGGCATAGTTCTTACCTGCAATGATCTAGCCTTAACAACAAAATCCTCCTCAAAGAGAAACTTTATACACAAGGTGAGACTCGTTCTGACATCAATAACTTTATTGCTGGAGCTTACCAACAAAGAATTGCCATATCAAATGAGTGATCCAAGACAAAAGAGTGATCACCCAACTTGCTGCAAATGATTGGAGACAGTTAACTTTTATAACACATGCTATATAAAATTAAATCTAACAACCTTTAGGGACTAATTTAATAAAGATTAAGATAATAATCAATGAATAAATCAATGATAAGTATATAGTGCGAACAAGCCATGGCACAAAAACACACCAACTTTAGTGATTATCATATACCCATTCAGGCCAGGAGGAAATAGGAATAGGATCATCTTAACATTACACCTGCAGAGAACGTATCTCAAATGAAGAGCATATGTGTCCAACAGAAATTGTACACTTGAAGCTCGTGAAACTAACCTTCATGAACTTGCATGCCCATAAACCCAATTAACTAAAAGATGATATGTCAATAGAAGCAATTGTTTATTAAACAGCACCAGTAAATAGCATGTTTCCCAGGTTAAAGCAAGCGGCAAACAGAATTCATTTGACTTAACCAGTTCCACAAACTGAAATCATTGCAGTTCATATAATATGGACCAAGCAATAAGCAGAGCAGCACTCAGTAACAACAAACTAAGAAAAATTAATGAAACAGTAACACTTTCACAGCATCTATTTTGGACAATGAACAAAAATACAATAAACAGCAATCACAAGTCCAGAATTCAACACCAAAACAGCACAATAAACAAGTTCATCCAGGGCAACATTCAGAGGAAAGACAAATCCATTCCGAACAGCAGCAGTAAACAAAACAAAACCTACATCCACTAACTAGTCCAATTCTCTAACCAAATTTTGAATTCAATTACCGAGTAAGTCCATAGCAGCATAGAGTGTTCCACCAGTTGCAATCAAATCATCAACCACTATAGCGTGTTCACCAGCTTCAACTGCTCCAACATGCATCTCAAGACAGTCCCTTCCATACTCCAGAATATACTCTTGAGATATCACTTTCCCTGCCATTAAACCAATAATGCAACCTTCTTTTTAGTCCTAACACCCCACAAACACTACTAGTGTTATAAGATAATAATACCATACCAGGTAACTTCTTTAGTTTCCTCAATGGTACCAACTTTGCTCCTATTGCCAATGCTATGGGAGGACCGAATATAAATCCCCGAGCTTCAATTCCTACACAACAACACAGTTACAATCCATTTATCAGTAGTAGAGCACAAGAATCAAATATAGTGCTTGCATTGTGTGCTACTCTACTTGCTAAACATGAAGGAAATTAAGGATCATACGAAATTAACAACTTGCTATTCATTAATAACCAAACAACAAAAGGAATAAGAAAGAGAATGAAGAATTTAATAATTTCACTTTGGGGATAAAAAACATCTCTGCACCTAAGGAATTTTAACTCATTAAAGCATCTGTCATGTTGCGTTTTGCATACTAAATACACACAACAGCCATTCAACAAGCATTAATTAAGATGAGTAGAGACAAAAATGGCGTACAACCAATCTATCAGATTGTGAAATTGAGGGACCATACTATATATACCACAGGCTGCCTCTGATCCATGCACAATGCATGTAACAAATGTTATATCACAAACTTACCATTGACAAACATCAGTAGAATGAGACACGACTAGCGAATCTCCACCTGACACCCCATTTTCATTAACAAACTTACCAGTTCTAGAGCAGACAACTAACAGCTCCTTGCCAACACGAGCACTTTCTAGCTCAAGAGCATGAATAATAGCATCCTCCCTGTGAGCATACTTCACCGCCTTCTTATTCGAATTAGCAGCAGATGCCGTCGCCTTCTCGATGCACTCATCATACTCTCCACAACGAAATGCATTCACCTGCTTTGACTTCTCAAGGTTATACAAGTCCCTAAATCAGAGAGAAAAAAATCACAACTCGAACAATAAACAAACTCAAGGATGACAAGTAACATTTCTTGAAAAGCCAATGAAATTTACATCATTCCTATACATCATTCCTACATCTAGTTCAGGTTTCAGTCACATACTTCCCTGCTAGCAAAATTTCAAATTTCCAATCGAAAAAACATCAAACAAGGGCAGAGGAATACAACAGAGTAGTACCAAAAGGAAGCTAATTTAGTGAAGAAAACAAATAGAAAAGAAAAGAGGAATACAGAACTTAAAAAAAAGAATCACGGGTACAAACATGTAACCATAGGTGCAAACACACAAAACAACAACAAAATATTCTATAAACAAGGTTATCATATTAAAGAACCCCCAAAAATTGGCTCATGAATGCATTTATAAGCAGATGGAATTCAAAATATCCAGAGGCTTGAACTCATAAACAAACCGTCCTTTATTTCATCGTTATTTTTCAATTCTCGTTCCCCACCAAAACCTCCCCCAAATTGTGCACAACACTAAAAAAACCCCTAAAATTAGCAAATGCACTGCTGGCACGAATTGAAACATGAAAGAAAGAGGAGAAGAACCTGAAACAACGCAACGAAGCAACTATTCCTTCAACAAGGGCAAGACTGACATCGACACCGAGCAAGAGACGCAGAAACCAGTTGCCGCCTCCAAGCTCTGACACCGAGTAAGAGACTGGGAAAGCCATTGGCGCTGACGCTGACGGTAAGGATGCTGGTAACGGCGACGAGGAGACGAGGCGGAGAGGGAGCGGAGGCTAACGGCGCAGCGAGGGTGGTGCTGGAGACGGTGGGGATGTAAGCTCGATTAGGGTAGCAAAGGTGAAAGAGTGACCAAGGGATGTGATAAGCTTGATGAGGGTAGCTCGATAAGGGTTGGGGACGGGTTGAAAGAACGTCAATTGGGTTGGGGACTGGGTTGGGGGCGGGGTCTTAGGGTTTTTTTTTAAAAAAGTTTTTGGCCACGCTTTTAAAGCGTGCCAAAAGAGTACTACGATATGGCCACGTTTTGTAAGCGTGGCTGTAATGAAATTCTGTTGCCACGCTTCTAAAATGTCCCTGTTTCTCTCTATGGCCACGCTTTTGAAGCGTGGCAGAAAAAAAACGTGGCCGTTTCTCTAATCAATTGCCACCCTTCCAAAAGTGTGGCCGTTGACCCTTTTCGCCACGTTTTTGAAGCGTGGCAAGAAAAAACGTGGCCAAATCTCTTTTCAATCACCACCCTCACAAAAGCGTGGCCATTGACCACTTTTGGCCACGCTTTTAAAGCGTGGCAAAAAAAAGCGTGGCTATAGGCCTTTTTTCTTGTAGTGTGTACAAGAAAGTGCATAAAACCTAATGAAACTAATGAAAAATGCTTGTAAAACTAGCATAAGATGACTTGTCATCACAACACCAAACTTAAATCTTGCTTGTCCCCAAGCAAGCACTAAACATGAGAAAGAATGAAATAAAATAGAGAAGCATATATGTCCTTATTTAGCAGGTAATAAAATTTGGTTCATGGAGTTTTATGTAGACAAAATGCAGCTCAATTATTCTTAGCTGTCTGATATGAAATGTCCCTTTGAGGATTCACTAGAGTTGCTGCTATAATGACTTGCTCTTTGATTGATCCCTGTTAGATTTTTCCTTCTTTCTTTTGCTTAGATAGCTTATTTCTCAATGGTAGCTCAGTGTCAAGTGTTGCAGCAGCCTTTTGGCTCAATTTTTCTCAACACCTCTTTACTACAAACACTTGGCTCACAATTCTTTTTAGGAACATTGATGCTCAGCATCTCTTCGGATCACTAAATGCTTTGTAGCTAGGTTGCTCTTGATAATGAAGTTTTGGTTGGTAATCCCAGATTAGTTAATCCAAGTTACCAAGTTTTAAAAGACTCCTCAGAACTTAATTGTCCAAGCAGATCCTAGTACAAGAAGCACCACAGACATATGTCCTAAGGTCCAAGCTATTGGTGTCTAGCCTTATTATTTGTTTCTTTCATTTTTGTTGCCAATCCTTGGCTTTTCTTTTCTTTTTTTTTTCTCACTTTTCTTCATTTTTCAGGGGTGTTCATTAATAGAAGCCTTTATAACAGCAAATGAGTTCACACTACAAAGAACATTCTATTCTACACCTTTTATTATTGAGCTTATCATCCAATCAAGCAATCACCACCATTGAACTTCATTCTAATTCCTACCACATTGGATAATTACTTTCTATTTCAAACATTTTCTCTTATTGATGCAGAGGGAAACAAGACAGAATTTAAAGCAGATGAATGATGCAGACATTCTGGCTAGATCACTTATTTTGAATGACACCAGGACAGTAAACTAACAGAGTGCACATAAGGGTAAGCTTATCAGAAAGGAGAATCATTTGACTTCCAACAAAAGCATAGCAGATAGAAACAATTGAGTAACAATACAACCTTTTGGTATCTTCTTGTTTAGTCCTTCATCTTCCTTCTTAGCTTTTGTGTCTTCCTTGCTCATGATGTACAATCCTTCCAAAAAGTTGAGTGGTTCTCTGTACTGATAATGGAAGTTGCTTGTCCCCCAAGTACTTATCGTGCATGAATGTTTGTAGGCTTTTGAAATTTCTTTGGTGTGTGAACATCAAACTTAGTACCTTGCCAACACCTCTTATGCAACACATCATCCATATACATGAAACCTTGTGCCTTTGCTTGAAATTAGTAAAACTAAAAACTAGAAAACAGACAATGATTGAGTAGTTTCCCTGATTACTTGGAGCTAGTAACCATTTATGCAGAGGGTTAAAATGTGTTTTTAAATGAGATTTTTGGTGGAACACCAAACTTAGTGGTGCACAAAATTGTGATCTCTAAAAATGGCGTCAGAAACTTGGTCTGTGCGATCATAATCTTAACACTTCTTCACAACTCCGCACAACTAACCAGCAAGTGCACTGGGTCATCCAAGTAATACCTTACGTGAGTAAGGGTCGAATCCTACGGAGATTGTCGGCTTGAAGCAAGCTATGGTTATCTTGTAAATCTCAGTCAGGCAAATTCAAATCGTTATGGGGTTTTGATAATTGAAAGAGAATTAGAATATAAAATATAAAATAGGATAGAAATACTTATGTAATTCATATGTATGAGTTTCAGATAAACGTATGAAGATGCTTTGATGAGCGGATATTTTATACGCTTTTTGGGGGTAATTCCATGTAGATTTTAGTATGTTTTAATTAGTTTTTAGTATAATTTTATTAGTTTTTAGGCAAAATTTATATTTCTGGACTTTACTACGAGTTTGTGTATTTTTCTGTAATTTCATGTATTTTCTGGCTGAAATTGAGGGTGCTGAGTTAAAATCTGATTTAGGCTGAAAAAGGACCGCTGATGTTGTTGGATTCTAACCTCCCTGCACTCGGAATGGATTTTCTGGAGCTACAAGAGTCCAAATGGTGCGCTCTCAATTGGGTTGGAAAGTAGACATCCAGGGCTTTCCAGCAATATATAATAGTCCATACTTTGCGTGAAGATAGATGACATAAACTGGTGTTTAACGCCAGTTCCATGTTGCAGTCTGGCGTTCAGCGCCAGAAACAGGTTGCAAGTTGGAGTTCAAAGCCAAAAATAGGTTACAACCTGGCGTTCAACTCCAGAAACAGCCCAGGCACATGAGAAGCTTAAGTCTCAGCCCCAACACATACCAAGTGGGCCCCAAAAGTGGATTTCTACACTATTTATCTTAGTTTACTCATTTTTTGTAAACCTAGGTTACTAGTTTAGTATTAAAACAACTTTTAGAGACCTATTTTGGATCTCATGACATTTTAGATCTGAATTTTATACACTTTGACGGCATGAGTCTCTAAACTCCATTGTTGGGGGTGAGGAGCTCTGCAGCGTCTCGATAAATTAATGTAAGTATTTCTGTTTTCCATTCAAACACGCTTATTCCTATCTAAGATGTTCATTCGCGCTTCAATATGAAGAAGGTGATGATCCGTGACACTCATCACCTTTCTCAATCCATGAACGTGTGCCTGACAACCACTTCCGTTCTACATTAGATTGAATGAGTATCTCTTAGATTCCTTAATCAGAATCTTCGTGGTATAAGCTAGAATCCATTGGCAGCATCCTTGAGAATCCGGAAAGTCTAAAACTTGTCTGTGGTATTCCGAGTAGGATTCTAGGATTGGATGATTGTGACGAGCTTCAAACTCACGAGTGTTGGGCGTAGTGACAGACGCAAAAGGATCAATGGATCTTATTCCGACATGATTGAGAACCGACAGATGATTAGCCGTGCTGTGATAGAGCATTTGGACCATTTTCACTGAGAGGATGGGAAGTAGCCATTGACAACGGTGATGCCCTACATACAGCTTGCCATGGAAGGAGCCTTGCATGTATGAAAGTGAGTAAGCATTATGTTGCAGGAATCCAGAGGACAAAGCATCTCTAAAACTCCAACATATTCTCCATTACTGCATAATAAGTATTTATTTCATGCTCTTTTACTCTTTACAATTAAAACTAAAAATTATTATTGATATTATATCCTGACTAAGAGTTACAAGATAACCATAGCTTGCTTCAAGCCAACAATCTCCGTGGGATTCGACCCTTACTCACGTAAGGTATTACTTGGACGACCCAGTGCACTTGCAGGTTAGTTGTGCGAAGTTGTGAAGAAATGTGGTTTCTAATTTCGTGCACCAAGTTTTTGGCGCCGTTGCCGGGGATTGTTTGAGTTTGAACAACTGACGGTGAATCTTGTTGCTTAGATTAGGAAAAATTTGTCTTTTTGGTTTAGAGTTACTAGAATTGCATCCTTTATTATCCCTTTTTAAAAATTTTTCAAAAATATTATTTTTCTTTATTAATTTTTAGTTTTTCTGTGAGTTTAGTGTCATGTTTTAAGTTTGGTGTCAATTGCATGCTTTTTGATGAGCGGATAATTTGTACGCTTTTTGGCATTGTTTTTAGTATGTTTTTAGTATGATCTAGCTAGTTTTTAGTATATTTTTATTACTTTTTAGTTAAAATTCACTTTTCTGGACTTTACTATGAGTTTGTGTGTTTTTCTGTGATTTCAGGTATTTTCTGGCTGAAATTGAGGGACCTGAGCAAAAATCTGATTCAGAGACTGAAAAGGACTGCAGATGCTGTTGGATTCTGACCTCCCTGCACTCGAAGTGGATTTTCTGGAGCTACAGAAGCCCAATTGGCGCGCTCTCAACGGCGTTGGAAAGTAGACATCCTGGGCTTTCCAGCAATATATGATAGCCCATACTTTGCCCAAGATTTGATGGCCCAAACCGGCGTTCAAAGTCACCCTCAGAATTTCCAGCGTTAAACGCCGGAACTGGCACAAGAATGGGAGTTAAACGCCCAAACTGGCACCAAAGCTGGCGTTTAACTCCAAGGGAAGTCTCTACACGAAAATGCTTCAATGCTCAGCCCAAGCACACACCAAGTGGGCCCGGAAGTGGATTTTTATGTCATTTACTCATCTCTGTAGACCTTAGGCTACTAGTTCTCTATAAGTAGGACCTTTTACTATTGTATTTTCATCTTTTGATCACTTTAGATCTTAGGATCGATCTTGGTCCGTCTGGTTCCCTCTCTGGGACCGAAGCCAATGATCACTCTTGTTCTTATGTATTTTCAACGGTGGAGTTTCTACACACCATAGATTAAGGTGTGGAGCTCTGCTGTACCTCGAGTATTAATGCAATTACTATTGTTCTTCTATTCAATTCCGCTTGTTCTTATTCCAAGATATCCATTCGCACTCAAGAACATGATGAATGTGATGATTATGTGACGCTCATCATCATTCTCACTTATGAACGCGTGATTGACAACCATTGTCGTTCTACAAGCAACAAGGCTCTAATGTTTATCTCTTGGATCCCTGATACACGATGCATGGTTGATCGCCTGACAACCGAGCGCTCGCCTGACAACCGAGCCAGCCATTCCGTGAGATCAGAGTCTTCGTGGTATAGGCTAGAACTGATGGTGGCATTCAAGAGAATCCGGAAGGTCTAACCTTGTCTGTGGTATTCTGAGTAGGATTCAATGATTGAATGACTGTGACGTGCTTCAAACTCGCGATTGTGGGGCGTTAGTGACAGACGCAAAAGAATCACTGGATTCTATTCCGACATGATCGAGAACCGACAGCTGGATAGCCGTGCCGTGATAGGGTGCGTTGAACATTTCCACTGAGAGGATGGGAGGTAGCCACTGACAACGGTGAAACCCTTGCATAAGCTTGCCATGGAAAGGAGTAAGAAGGATTGGATGAAGACAGTAGGAAAGCAGAGAGACGGAAGGGACAAAGCATCTCCATTCGCTTATCTGAAGTTCTTACCAATGAATTGCATAAGTATCTCTATCTTTATCTGTTATTCATATTTCATCTATAACCATTTGAGTTTCCCTGACTAAGATTTACAAGGTGACCATAGCTTGCTTCATACCAACAATCTCTGTGGGATCGACCCTTACTCGCGTAAGGTTTATTACTTGGACGACCCAGTACACTTGCTGGTTAGTTGTGCGAAGTTGTAGTGATCACAATTTCGTCCACCAAGTTTTTGGCGCCGTTGCCGGGGATTGTTGAGTTTGGACAACTGACGGTTCATCTTGTTGCTTAGATTAGGTATTTTTCTTCAGAGTTCTTAAGAATGAATTCTAGTGTTTCAAGGTGATGTTCTTATCATCACCAAAGCTGATTGATTATCATCAATTTAGCTCTTGAATGCAATGTCCTGCTGAAGCTTGGCTATTCATGTCTAATTCCTTTAGACTGAAGCTTTAGACTAACATTGCATGATTCCTGGAATTCTCATTAAGAATTTTGATATCTTTATTTTTTCTTCTTCCACTTAATTTTCGAAAAATCCAAAAAAAAAAAAAACCCAAAAAAATTACAAAATCATAAAAAACCAAAAAAGGATTTTATGTTTCTTGTTGAGTCTAGTGTCTTATTTTAAGTTTGGTGTCTTGCATGCATTGTTTATTTGATCTTGGTTCTATTTTCAAGTCAATAGTACAGGGAACTGAAGATTCAGAACATGCAGCAGAGGAATTACACAGAAAAAGCTGGGCGTTCAAAACGCCCAGTGAAGAAGGACAGACTGGCGTTTAAACGCCAGCCAGGGTGCCTGGTTAGGCGTTTAACGCCCAAAAAGGTAGTGCATTGGGCGTTAAACGCCAGGATGGCACAAGAGGGAAGATTTTGTTTTTAATGCAAATTTTTTTTCAAGTTTTCAAAATTTTTCAAAATCAAATCTTTTTCAAATCAAATCTTTTCAATCAAATGTTTTCAAAATCAATTTCTTTCTTTTTTTTTCAAAGATACTTACTAACAATTAATGATTTGATTGAACATTTCAAGTATGTTGCCTTTTCTGTTGAGAAAGGTTTAATGTTTGAATCATATCTTTTCTTGTTAGGCAAGTCATTATTTTTTAAAATCAAATCTTTTTAAATTGTTTTTCAAATCATATCTTTTTAATCACATCTTTTTCAAGATAGTTTTCAATCATATCTTTTTGATTTCTAATTTCAAATCTTTTTTTCAAAAATCACTTGATTTCTTTTCCACTTTTTGTTTTCGAAAATTATCAATTAAAGTTTTTCAAAATGTTTTTAAAATCTTTCACTTAATTTTCGAAAATTTCTTCCTCTCTTCTCACATCCTTCTATTTATGGAGTACCACTCCTTCTCAATGCACAATTCGAACTCTGTCTGACTAAGTTCTAATTCTTCTACCTCTTCCCTCTAATTTTCTTTTTCTCTGACACCTCAAGGAATCTCTATACTGTGACATAGAGGATTCCATATTTTCTTGTTCTCTTCTCTTTCATATGAGCAGGAGCAAAGACAAAAGCATTCTTGTTGAGGCTGATCCGGAACCTGAAAGGACCTTGAAGCGAAAGCTAAGAGAAGCTAAGGCACAACTCTCTATAGAGGACCTGACAGAAATCTTCAAAGAAGAAGAACCCATGGCAGCCGAAAACAATAACAATGCCAACAATGCAAGGAAGGTGCTGGGTGACTTTACTGCACCTACTCCCGACTTCTATGGGAGAAGCATCTCTATCCCTGCCATTGGAGCAAACAACTTTGAGCTTAAGCCTCAATTAGTTTCTCTAATGCAACAGAATTGCAAGTTCCATGGACTTCCATTGGAAGATCCTCATCAGTTTTTAGCTGAATTCTTGCAAATCTGTGACACTGTCAAGACTAATGGGGTTGACCCTGAGGTCTACAGACTTATGCTATTCCCTTTTGCTGTAAGAGACAGAGCTAGGACATGGTTGGACTCACAAACTAAAGAAAGCCTAAACTCTTGGGAAAAGCTAGTCAATGCCTTCTTGGCAAAGTTCTTTCCACCTCAAAAATTGAGTAAGCTTAGAGTGGAAGTCCAAACCTTCAGACAGAAGGAAGGAGAATCCCTCTATGAAGCTTAGGAAAGATACAAACAATTAATCAGAAAGTGTCCCTCTAACATGCTTTCTGAATGGAGCATCATAGGTATTTTCTATGATGGTCTCTCTGAACTATCCAAGATGTCTTTGGATAGCTCTGCTGGAGGATCTCTTCATCTGAAGAAGACGCCTACAGAAGCTCAAGAGCTCATTGAAATGGTTGCAAATAACCAATTCATGTACACTTCTGAAAGGAATCCTGTAAACAATGGGACTAATCAGAAGAAAGGAGTTCTTGAGATTGATACTTTGAATGCCATACTGGCTCAGAACAAAATATTGACTCAGCAAGTCAATATGATTTCTTAAAGTCTGTCTGGAATGCAAAATGCACCAGGCAGTACTAAGGATGCTTCATCTGAAGAAGAAGCTTATGATCCTGAGAACCCTTCAATGGAAGAGGTGAATTACATGGGAGAACCCTATGGAAACACCTATAATTCTTCATGGAGAAATCACCCAAATCTCTCATGGAAGGATCAACAGAGACCTCAACAAGGTTTCAACAACAATAATGGTGGAAGAAACAGGTTTAGCAATAGCAAGCCTTTTCCATTATCTTCTCAGCAACAGACAGAGAATTCTAAGCAGAACCACTCTGACTTAGCAACCATGGTCTCTGATCTAATCAAAACCACTCAAAGTTTCATGAATGAAACAAGGTCCTCCATTAGGAATTTGGAGGCACAAGTGGGACAGCTGAGCAAGAAAATTACTGAACTCCCTCCTAGTACTCTTCCAAGCAATACAGAAGAAAATCCAAAAGGAGAGTGCAAGGCCATCAACATGGCTGAATGTGGAGAGGAGGAAGAGGCAGAGAACGCCACTGAGGAAGACCTCAATGGACGTCCACTGGCCTCCACTGAGTTCCCCAATGAGGAACCATGGGAATCTGAGGCTCAGAATGAGACCATAGAGATTCCATTGGACTTACTTCTGCCTTTCATGAGCTCTGATGAGTATTCTTCCTCTGAAGAGGATGAGTATGTCACTGAAGAGAAAGTTGCTAAATACCTTGGAGCAATCATGAAGCTAAATGACAAGTTATTTAGTAATGAGACTTGGGAGGATGAACCCCCTTTGCTCACCAAAGAACTGGATGACTTGTCTAGGCAGAAATTACCTCAAAAGAGACAGGATCCTGGGAAGTTTTCAATACCTTGTACCATAGGCACCATGACCTTCAAAAAGGCCTTGTGTGACTTAGGGTCAAGTGTAAATCTCATGCCTCTCTCTGTAATGGAGAAGCTAGGGATCTTTGAGGTGCAAGCTGCAAAAATCTCACTAAAGATGGCAGACAATTCAAGAAAACAAGCTTATGGACTTGTAGAGGATGTTCTGGTAAAGGTTGAAGACCATTACATCCCTGCTGATTTCATAGTCCTAGAGACTGGAAAGTGCATGGATGAATCCATCATCCTTGGCAGACCCTTCCTAGCCACAGCAAAGGCTGTGATTGATGTTGATAGAGGAGAATTGATCATTCAAGTGAATGAAGAATCCTTTGTGTTTAAGGCTCAAGGATATCCCTCTGTCACCATGGAGAGGAAGCATGAAGAGCTTCTCCCAAAACAAAGCCAAACAGAGCCCCCACAGTCAAACTATAAGTTTGGTGTTGGGAGGCCACAACCAACTTCTAAGTTTGGTGTTGAACCCCCACATTCAAACTCTAAGTTTGGTGTTGGGAGGTTCCAACATTGCTCTGAGCATCTGTGAGGCTCCATGAGAGCCCTCTGTCAAGCTAGTGACATTAAAGAAGCGCTTGTTGGGAGGCAACCCAATGTTATATTTTATCTATTTTCCTTTGTTATTTTATGTTTTCTGTAGGTTGATGATCATGAGAAGTCACAAAATCAATTGAAAAAGCAAAAACAAAATGAAAAACAGGAAGAAAAACAGCACACCCTGGAGGAAGATCCTGCTGGCGTTTAAACGCCAGTAAGGTTAGCAGTTGGGCGTTTAACGCCCAGTCTGGCACCATTCTGGGCGTTTAACGCCAGAAAGGGGCACCAGACTGGCGTTAAACGCCAGAAAAGGGCAAGCACTTGGCGTTAAACGCCAGAAATGGGCACCAGCCCGGCGTTTAACGCCAGAATTGGCTCAAAACGCATTTTTGCATGCCATTTGGTGCAGGGATGACTTTTCCTTGACACCTCAGGATCTGTGGACCCCACAGGATCCCCACCAGCCCCACCACCTTCTTTCTTCTTTACCCATTCACCAATCACCTCAATACCTCTTTCCCAAAAACCCTTCACCTATCAAATCCCATCCTTCTCTTCACCACTCACCTCCATCCTTCATAAAACCCCACCTACCTCACCATTCAAATTCAAACCACTTTCCCTCCCAAACCCACCCATAATGGCCGAACCCTACCCCTCTCTCCACCCCTATATAACCCATCTTCACTCCTTCATTTTCACACACCCTAAACACTACTTCTTCCCCCTTTGGCCGAACCACAAAGCCATTTCCTTCTCCTTCATTTCTTCTTCTTCTACTCTCTTCTTTCTTCTTTTGCTCGAGGACGAGCAAACCTTTTAAGTTTGGTGTGGTAAAAGCATTGCTTTTTGTTTTTCCATAACCATTTATGGCATCCAAGGCCGGAGAAACCTCTAGAAAGAGGAAAGGGAAGGCAAAAGCTTCCACCTCCGAGTCATGGGAGATGGAGAGATTCATCTCAATGGTGCATCAAGACCACTTCTATGAAGTTGTGGCCTTGAAGAAGGTGATCCCCGAGGTCCCCTTTTCACTCAAAAAGGGTGAATATCCGGAGATCCGACATGAGATCCGAAGAAGAGGTTGGGAAGTTCTTACCAACCCCATTCAACAAGTCGGAATCTTAATGGTTCAAGAGTTCTATGCCAATGCATGGATCACCAAGAACCATGATCAAAGTGTGAACCCGGATCCAAAGAATTGGCTTACTATGGTTCGGCGGAAATACTTGGATTTTAGTCCGGAAAATGTAAGGTTGGCATTCAACTTGCCCATGATGCAAGGAGATGAACATCCTTACACTAGAAGGGTCAACTTTGATCAAAGGTTGGACCAAGTCCTCACAGACATTTGTGAAGAGGGCGCCCAATGGAAGAGAGATTCAAGAGGAAAGCCGGTTCAATTGAGAAGGCATGACCTCAAACACGTGGCTAGAGGATGGTTGGAGTTTTTCCAACGCTCAATCATTCCCACTAGCAACCGGTCCGAAGTTACTATAGACCGGGCTATCATGATTCATAGCATCATGATTGGAGAAGAAATAGAAGTTCATGAGGTTATAGCTCAAGAACTTTATAAGGTGGCGGACAAGTCCTCTACCTTGGCAAGATTAGCCTTTTCTCATCTCATTTGTCACCTCTGTTATTCAGTTAGAGTTGACATAGAGGGAGACATCCCCATTGATGAGGACAAGCCCATTACTAAGAAGAGGATGGAGCAAACAAGAGACCCCACTCATCATGAGATCCCTAAGATTCCTCAAGGGATGCACTTTCCTCCACAAAACTATTGGGAGCAACTAAACACCTCCCTAGGAGAATTGAGTTCCAACATGGGACAACTAAGGGTGGAGCACCAAGAACATTCCATTCTCCTCCATGAAATTAGAGAAGACCAAAGAATCATGAGAGAGGAGCAACAAAGACAAGGAAGAGACATTGAGGAGCTCAAGCACTCCATAGGATCTTCAAGAGGAAGAACAAGCCGCCATCACTAAGGTGGACCCGTTCTTTAATTTCCTTGTTCTTTATTTTCCTGTTTTTCGAATTTTAGTGCTTATGTTTATCTATGTTTGTGTCTTGTGATCATTAGTGTCTATGCCTAAAAGTTATGAATGTCCTATGAATCCATCACCTCTCTTAAATGAAAAAGATAAGAATTGCATGAATTTTAAATTTTATAACAGTTTAATTATTTTGATGTGGTGGCAGTACTTTTGTTTTCTAAATGTATGCTTAAACAGTGCATATGTCTTTTGAATTTGTGGTTCATGAATGTTGGCTCTTGAAAGAATGATGAAAAAGGAGACATGTTACTGAGGATCTGAAAAATCATTAAAATGATTCTTGAAGCAAGAAAAAGTAGTGATTCAAAAAAAAAAAAAAGCAAAAAGAAAGAGAAAAAGAAAGAAATAAAGTTGTGATCCAAGGCAAAAAGAGTGTGCTTAAGAACCCTGGACACCTCTAGTTGGGGACTCTAGCAAAGCTGAGTCACAATCTGAAAAGGTTCACCCAATTATGTGTCTGTGGCATGTATGTATCCGGTGGTAATACTGGAAGACAGAGTGCTTTGGGCCACAGCCAAGACTCAATAAGTAGCTGTGTTCAAGAATCATCATACTTAGCTAGGAGAATCAATAACACTATCTGGATTCTGAGTTCCTAAAGAAGCCAATCATTCTGAATTTCAAAGGATAGAGTGAGATGCCAAAACTATTCAGAGGCAAAAAGCTAAAAGCCCCGCTCATCTAATTAATACTGATCTTCATAGATGTTTTTGGAATTCATTGCATATTCTCTTCTTTTTATCTTATTTGATTTTCAGTTGCTTGAGGACAAGCAACAATTTAAGTTTGGTGTTGTGATGAGCGGATAATTTGTACGCTTTTTGGCATTGTTTTTAGTATGTTTTTAGTATGATCTAGCTAGTTTTTAGTATATTTTTATTAGTTTTTAGTTAAAATTCACTTTTCTGGACTTTACTATGAGTTTGTGTGTTTTTCTGTGATTTCAGGTATTTTCTGGCTGAAATTGAGGGACCTGAGCAAAAATCTTATTCAGAGACTGAAAAGGACTGCAGATGCTGTTGGATTCTGACCTCCCTGCACTCGAAGTGGATTTTCTGGAGCTAAAGAAGTCCAATTAGCGCGCTCTCAACGGCGTTGGAAAGTAGACATCCTGGGCTTTCCAGCAATATATGATAGTCCATACTTTGCCCAAGATTTGATGGCCCAAACCGGCGTTCAAAGTCACCCTCAGAATTTCCAGCGTTAAACGCCGGAACTGGCACAAGAATGGGAGTTAAACGCCCAAACTGGCACCAAAGCTGGCGTTTAACTCCAAGGGAAGTCTCTACACGAAAATGCTTCAATGCTCAGCCCAAGCATACACCAAGTGGGCCCGGAAGTGGATTTTTATGTCATTTACTCATCTCTGTAGACCTTAGGCTACTAGTTCTCTATAAGTAGGACCTTTTACTATTGTATTTTCATCTTTTGATCACTTTAGATCCTAGGATCGATCTTGGTCCGTCTGGTTCCCTCTCTGGGACCGAAGCCAATGATCACTCTTGTTCTTATGTATTTTCAACGGTGGAGTTTCTACACACCATAGATTAAGGTGTGGAGCTCTGCTGTACCTCGAGTATTAATGCAATTACTATTGTTCTTCTATTCAATTCCGCTTGTTCTTATTCCAAGATATCCATTCGCACTCAAGAACATGATGAATGTGATGATTATGTGACGCTCATCATCATTCTCACTTATGAACGCGTGATTGACAACCATTGTCGTTCTACAAGCAACAAGGCTCTAATGTTTATCTCTTGGATCCCTGATACACGATGCATGGTTGATCGCCTGACAACCGAGCGCTCGCCTGACAACCGAGCTAGCCATTCCGTGAGATCAGAGTCTTCGTGGTATAGGCTAGAACTGATGGCGGCATTCAAGAGAATCCGGAAGGTCTAACCTTGTCTGTGGTATTCTGAGTAGGATTCAATGATTGAATGACTGTGACGTGCTTCAAACTCGCGATTGTGGGGCGTTAGTGACAGACGCAAAAGAATCACTGGATTCTATTCCGACATGATCGAGAACCGACAGCTGGATAGCCGTGCCGTGACAGGGTGCGTTGAACATTTCCACTGAGAGGATGGGAGGTAGCCACTGACAACGGTGAAACCCTTGCATAAGCTTGCCATGGAAAGGAGTAAGAAGGATTGGATGAAGACAGTAGGAAAGCAGAGAGACGGAAGGGACAAAGCATCTCCATTCGCTTATCTGAAGTTCTTACCAATGAATTGCATAAGTATCTCTATCTTTATCTGTTATTCATATTTCATCTATAACCATTTGAGTTTTCCTGACTAAGATTTACAAGGTGACCATAGCTTGCTTCATACCAACAATCTCTGTGGGATCGACCCTTACTCGCGTAAGGTTTATTACTTGGACGACCCAGTACACTTGCTGGTTAGTTGTGCGAAGTTGTAGTGATCACAATTTCGTCCACCACTTTTCTTTGTCTTTCAATTTTCGACTTGCATGTTCTTTATTTTTCCTTGATCTTCAAATTGTTCTTGTCAATTTTTCTTGTTTGATCTTTGGTTTTTCCTATTCTGTGTGTTTTCGTGTTTTCCTTGTGCATTTTCAAAATATTAGTTTTCAAAAAAAAATTATTTTTATTTATTAAAGGTTAAATTACACAGTTGGTCCCTACACTTTCAGTGAAATTGCAAATTAGTCCCTACACTTTAAAAGTTTATAATTGGGTCCCTAAAGAGAATTAAAATTTGCAATTTAGTCCCTGCCGTTCAAAAAGTGTTTGATTTAACAGAATATTCTCAGAATATTCTTTATTTTGAACATGTGAGCTGCACATGTTTGACAACAGGGACCAATTTACAATTTTAGTGAAAGTATGGGGACCAACTGTGTAATTTAATCATTTGGAGTGACCAAAAACTCTCTAGGCTATCTGAACCTACCCCGTCTCTCCCCAACTCTCTCACTCTCACTTTCTCACTTTCTAAAACGACACCTGAACCCCACCGCTCTCTATATCTCACCTCGGTTCACCATCGTTACGCCGGATCCACCGCATTTGTGCTCACGAGTCGGGTCTCGCCTCCTTTCTCCATCTCGCCTTTCTCATCCGACAACTTTTTCTTCTCTTCCAATCCCAATACTGAACACCGACGATAAATGAAAGAGAACAATTCCAATTCCAAGCATGCTCAAAGCGAACAATTTAATGTCTAAGAAAAAAATAGCAACAAATCAACACAAAAATAGCAACTCAATTTATTAGTGAATTCGGCGTGGTGACAGAGGCGAGAGGCACGATGATGGTGAACCGAGGTGAGAGACAGAGAGCGTTGGGGTTGGGGTGCCATTTTGGAAAGTGAGAAAGTGAGAGTGAGAGAGCTGGGGAGGGGTAGGGTGGATTCAGATAGTCTAGGGAGTTTTTGGTCATTTTTAAATGGTTAAATTACACAGTTGGTCCTCATACTTTCACTAAAGTTGCAAATTGGTCCCTATTGCAAACATGTGCAGGTCACATGTTCAAAATAGAGAATATTCTGAGAATATTCTGTTAAATCAAACACTTTTTGAACGACGGGGACTAAATTACGAATTTTAATTATCTTTAGGGACCCAATTACAAACTTTTAAAGTGTAAGGACCAATTTGTAATTTCACCAAAAGTATAGGGACCAACTGTGTAATTTAACCTTTATTAAAAATACCTCTTTAAAACACGTTAGATTTATAGCTCAATTAGCTAGAGCGTTGGTTTGTGTTCTTGGTAATTGGGTATCTTTTTTTAAAATCTTTTTCAAAAATAATTTTTTTTATTAAATCTTGTGCCAAACTTTAAGTTTGGTGTTCTCTTGTTAATTTTCTTTAATTTTCGAAAATTTATTTTGGTTTTTAAAAAAATTTAAGTTTGGTGTTCTATCTTTTGTTCTTGTTGTTCTTGTGAATCTTCAAAGTGTTCTTGAGTCTTTCTTGTGTTTTGATCTTAAAATTTTTAAGTTTGGTATTCCTTGGTGTTTTCCCTCCAAAATTTTCGAAAATAAGGAACACTAGATTTAAAAATTTTTAAGTCTCGTGTCTTTTGTGTGTTTTTCTCTTTCATCATAAAATTCAAAATTCAAAAAAAAAAATATTTTATCTTTTCTAACCATTTTTAAGCAATTATTTCAATTTTTTTTTTATAAAAATTCATATTTCAAATTAAATTTTTTTTTCAAATCTTATCCTTTTAAGATTTTAAAAATTATATATTTTTCAAAAATATCTTAACCACTTTCTTTCTCCTCACTTTTTCGAAAATTTTCATAAAATATTTTTAAATTCTTTTTTTATTTATTTTATTTATTTTTATTTTTATTGTCGTCTTTATTTTATTTTATTTTATTTTATTATTTCAAAATTCTTATATATAATAAAATAAATTCACATCATCTCCCTTTCTCCATCATGGACTTAAGTGGAAATGAACAGTCCAGAAGGACTCTGGGGTCATATGCTAACCCCACTACTGCTTTATATGGGAGTAGTATCTGTATACCCTCCATTGGAGTTAGTAGTTTTGAGTTGAATCCTCAGCTCATTATCATGGTGCAGCAAAATTGCCAGTATTCCGGTCTTCCACAGGAAGAACCTACAGAGTTTCTGGCATAGTTTTTACAAATTGCTGACATAGTACATGATAAGGAAGTAGATCAGGATGTCTATAGATTGTTACTGTTTCCATTTGCTGTAAAAGACCAAGCTAAGAGGTGGTTAAATAACCAACCTAAGGACAACATAAAGACATGGAAACAGCTGTCAGAAAAATTCCTGAATCACTATTTTCCTCCAAAACGGATGACACAGCTAAGGCTGAGCATCCAAGGCTTCAAACAAGGAGATAATGAATCCCTTTATGATGCCTGAGAGAGATACAGAGAGATGCTAAGAAAATGTCCCTCTGAAATATTTTTAGAGTGGGTGCAGTTAGACATCTTCTATTATGGGCTTACAGAGAAAGCTCAGATTTCTCTAGACCACTCAACTGGTGGATCTATACACATAAGAAAGACAATTGAAGAAGCTCAAGAGCTTATTGATACAGTTGCCAGAAATCAGCATCTGTACCTAAGCAGTGAATCTTCCATCAACGAAGAGGCTAAAACAGTAACTGCTGAACTCAGTCCTGCAGATCAAGCTACTGAATTCAATCAGCAATTAGATTTTTTAACAAAACAGTTAGCCGAATTCAAGGAAGGGTAGTGAAAATCAAGTTGCTGACCATTTATCAAGATTGCCACAAGATACAATTCAAGAAGCCTCACATCCAGTGAATGAAAGCTTTCCAGATGAGCACCTCTTGCAGATTCAACAAGTCCCTTGGTTTGCAAACATTGCAAACTACAAGGTTGGAAGAAAGATTCCCAAGGAATTCACCAAGCAACAACAAAGAAGTTACTCAATAAAGCAAAGAAATTCTTATGGGATGAACCATTCTTATTCAGAAGGTGTTCAGATGGAATGATAAGGAAGTGTGTCCCTGAGAGTGAAATGAGCAATATTTTATGGCACTATCGCGGCTCAGCCTATGGAGGACATTTTGGACCTGACAGAACAGTAGCCAAGGTACTTCAAAGTGGATTTTATTGGCCAACCATCTTTAAGGATGCCAGGGAGTTTGTTCATCAATGTAATGAGTGTCAAAAGGCTGGAGGGTTGACAAGAAGGAATGAGATGCCTCAAAACTACATCCTAGAAGTGGAGCTATTTGACCTTTGGGGCATTGATTTTATGGGTCCATTTCCTCCCTCTTATTCATTTAAATACATCTTGGTAGCCGTGGAGTATGTCTCAAAGTGGGTAGAAGCTATAGCCACAACCACATGTGATGCACAAATCGTCCTTCAATTTCTAAAGAAGCATATATTCACCAGGTATGGAGTGCCTAAAGGTTTGGTGAGTGATGGTGGTGGTCATTTTTGCAACAAACAGATGGAGAAGCTACTCCATAAGTATGGGGTGATACATAAAGTAGCCACACCTTATCACCCACAGACCAATGGTTAGGCAGGACTTGCCAATAGAGAATTGAAGAGGATTTTGGAGAAGACAGTGGGAGCTACTAGAAAGGATTGGGCCAGAAAGCTAGAAGATGCACTCTGGGCATATAGGACAGCATTCAAAACACCTATTGGAAAGTTCCCCTTCCAGTTATTGTATGGAAAATTTTGTCACCTCCCTGTAGAACTTGAACACAAAGCTTTTTGGGCTACTAAGCTTCTCAACCTTGATTCCCAAGCTGCAGGAGAGAAAAGGTTACTACAACTAAATGAATTGGATGAATTTAGGCTAGAAGCTTATGAAAATGCTAAGATATACAAGGAGAAAGCTTAGAGGTGGCATGACAAGAGGATTTTGAACAAGGAGTTCAAACCAGGACAGCAAGTGCTCTTGTATAACTCAAGGCTTAAGATTTTCCCTGGCAAGCTTAAATCTAAGTGGACTGGCCCATATTTGGTGACAAAGGTTTTTCCTTATGGAAGCCTTGAATTGCTAGATGAGGCAACAAAGAGTCATTTCACAGCAAACGGTCACAGAGCAAAGCTTTACTTAGGAGGCCAATGGGACAAGGAAAAAAGGGTTCAGGATCTAAACTAATCAAAGAATGGAGGATGTCAAGCTAATGACAATAAAGAAGTGCTTGTTGGGAGGCAACCCAACCTGAGGTAGTTTTCTTTCCCTAGCTATTTCAATAAAAAGGTTGAATAATTGGCCTGCATTGCAAGAAGCTAAGTTTGGTGTTTCACACCAAAACAAATGAAGGGAGAATGAAGGATTCTAAGTTTGGTGTTCCACCAAAAATCTCATCTAAAAGCACATTCTCACCTTATGCATAATACTAGCTCCAAGCAATCAGACAAATCATTTAACCATTTGACTATTTTCTAGTTTTTAGCTCCATTAACTTTAGCAAGATCAAAAGAATTCATAAGTGGATAGTCTGTTGCATCAGAGACAGTGGCAAGGAATTAAGTTTGGTGTTCCCACACCAAAATAAGTCCAAAAACCATACTCAATTCATGCATACTAACCATTCACTTAAGGGCTTGAGAAGCAAGCAACTTTTGAGAATTATACAGGAAATTAGCCAACATTTGAAAACATTGTGCATGATGACTCAAAAGGAACACAACAGAAGGAAGAACCAAAGGGCTGCAACTTAAAAGGTTGTATTTATACTTGATTCTTGTTGTTGTGATATGTTTGATTTAGAAACTCTTGTAAGTCTTGCTAAAAGTGTTCATCTGTTTGCAAGTGAAGTTGTTTGATTAAGTGTGGTTATCTGCATAATAGTTGTCATCTTTCACTAAGCTTGAATTTTGTTCTGTTTTACCTTATGTTTGAATAAAAGAGAATTGTTTGAATTAGGAAGTGAATATCCAATGCTGCATAAGTTAGAATGGAAGCTAGTGGTGGTATGTGTTTGATTAAATGCATAGCTCATGAAATAAATGCTGCATAATGACTTTTTCATTGAAGTGTGAACTAGCTTGTTGTCATAAAGGCTTACATCAGTAAAGATCCCTTGAGAACAAAATAAAATAGAAAGAAAAAAAAGAAGAAAAAGCCAAATGTGGCAAGAAAAACAAAGAATAAAGCTAGGCACCAATAGATTGGACCTTAGGACACATGCCTGTGGTGTTCTTGTACTAGGATATGCTTGGACAAGTAAGTTCTAAAGAGTATTTTAAAACTTGGCCACTTAGATCAACTGATGTAGGATGGCCAATTGAAAGTCCACAATAAAGAGCAACCTAGCTACAAAACACTTAGTTATCCAAAGAGATGCTGGGCATCAATGATCCTAGGAAGAAAAGGGTGAGCCATGTGTCTGTGGTGAAGGAATGTTGAGCAAAAATAAAGTCAAAGGCTGCTGCAACATTTGCCACCAAGCCTTCAATGAATAATAAGTTCTTTAAGCAAAACAAAGAAAGAAAAGTTAGCAAGGGAACAAGCAAAAGTGAAGCCTTATAGCAGCAAGCTTAGTAAACCTTTGAGGAAACATCTCTTATGTAACAGCAAGCAATAAGTAAGTTATCATTGTCTGCATAAAAAACTCCATGAACCAAGTTCAACTATATGCTCAATAAGGATATACATGCCTCTCTTTTCATTTCCTCTTATGTTTGATGCTTGCTTGGGGACAAGCAAGGTTTAAGTTTGGTGTTGTGATGACAAGTCATCATATGCCTACTTTTCAAGCTAATTTCACTTGTTTCATTAGTTTTTATGCACTTTCTTGCATTGTAAGTTAGTAATTTGGAGTGGAATTGTATGGTTTCTTTGAATCAATCAACCACCCTTTAATTGGCACAAAATCATGAGGTTTAAGCTTGAATTAATTGAATTTTATATGAATTTTAAACCTTGTGAATTTGTTGATACTTTGATAGGTTGTTTTGATTACTTGCAGGTGAAGAAATTGAAGAAATAAAGAAAAGCGTGGCTTAAGGAATGAAAAGCGTAGCAACACTCAAGAACAAGAGCCCAAAGCTCTTGCCAAGAGCTTGGAGCTCTTGCCAAGAGCACTACATTGAAGACAAAGGAAATGGGAAAGCCAAAGCTAGGCTCTCCACCAAGAACCGAGCGCTACACTTGAAGGGGAGACAAGGCAAAATTTTCAAAGCTAGGCTCTTGCCCAAGAGCTTTATCGGGCTCTCCTGGGAGGAAATTCAAGGAAAATGCTTTGCCAAATGCCTTCACCAAGTGTTGAACCCAAGACCAAGGGGAGGGGGCAGCGCTACTTCACCAAGGAAAAGCAAGCAAAATTTGCTTGTTTTCCTTCATCAAGGATCGAACATGGGACCTCAAGGAAGCAAGATCTTGTGCGCCTCTCTTGTGCCAAGGAAATTGGCCAGCAAACTCCTTCACCAAGGTTCGAACCTTGGCCCCCATATGAGACAAACACCAAGCTCAGTTCTTGGCAAGAGCTGAGCACTACTTCCCCCTTTGCAAGGCATCACGCACGCACACAATTTGGCAAGGCAGCACGCACAAGGCTGTGCTCTTGGCACCACCCGAGCCTAGCCCTGGGAGTGGCACCCATGGGCTAGGAAATTGAAAAAAAATCCAAATCAACCCAATTCTTCATCAAATTTTAGAGCCCACCCAAATTCTTAGATCCACATTAGAAGTGTATAAATAGATGGTAGTTAGATGTAGAAGGGAGCTTTTGGAATTTTCTTTTGAATTCTTTAGATTTTGGGATTCCATTGCTTCTGTTTTGAATTTTCATCCTCTTTAGATTTTAGTTTGAATTGGGAAGGAGAATTGAATTCTCTTCCTCTGGTTTTCTTGTTTTCTTTTTTGGACACTTGCTTGAATCTTGGGTGTGAAGAATTGAGAAATTTCTGTCTCAATCTCACATTGAGATCTCTTGGTTTCTGTTTCTGCATAGTTCAATTAAATTCAAGTTTCTTTACTGCTTTGATCTTCAATTTCTCTTCATTTGCTTTTTGAATTGGATCAGGGAAGATAGTGAGATCTAGACTTGGTTTTCTAGTCTCTAGACCCCTGAGATCTACATTTTCTTTTAGTTCATATGCTGAATGATGCTGCAAGCAATTTTTGCTTTTTGTTTCAGATTTACTTCAAGTTAATTCATCTTTTACTTTTCTGCTTGCTACAATTTACTTTCTCTTGTTTAATTTCTGCAATCCCAGTTCCTTAACCCCTTTTATCATTCTAGCAATTTACATTTATTGCACTCTAAGCTTCTGTAATTTACATTTCTTACACTCTAAGTTTCTGTCATTTACTTACTTGTCCTTTAAGATTCAGCACTTTTCCTTTCCTTTGCTCTTTAATTACTGCAATTCACCCCTCTCCTTTTACATTTCATGTTATTTAGTTACTTGATAAATTCCGATTTTGTGGTTTATCTTGTGCTTATTTTGGGGGATTTTATCAACTTTTCTCACATTTATTCAATGAAATAGCATGGTTTTGTAATTCTCCCTGAATTTGTGCTTAAGTGTGAAAACATACTTTTTAGGCCCTAAAATAGATAAATTTAACTCACTTTAATTTCATTCGATGCCTTGATATGTTTGTTGAGTGATTTCAGGTTCATAAGGCAAGTATTGGATGGAAGAAGTGAGGAGAAAAGCATGCAAAGTGGGAGAACTCATGAAGAAATGAAGGAACCGTAAAGCTGTCAAGCCTGACCTCTTCGCACTCAAATGACCATAACTTGAGCTACAAAGGTTCAAATGAGGTGGTTTCAGTTGCGTTGGAAATCTAACATCTGGGGCTTCGAAATGATATAAAATTCGCCATGTTTGCCTGACGTATAGGGGCGCGCACGCGCGATGTACGCGTGCGCGCTGATGGAGCAGCGTGGATCCATTTTGGGCAACTCGTTGGGGGCAATTTCTAGCTCATTTTGGGCCCAATCCAACTCAATTCTGATGCTATTCAAGCCAAGGATTGAAATGGGATCAACACACTTAGTCATAGTTTTAGTTTTCACCATGTTTTAGGGTAGAATTCTAGAGAGAGAAGCGCTCTCTTCTCTCTAGAATTTAGGGTAGTTTAGGTTTAATTTGCTCAATTTCATCTTTCAATTCTTGTTTTGATTTCTATTCTCTTTATACTTTAGTATTTTATTGTCTTAATCTTCTTAGTTTCTCTTGTTAGTTTCTTATTTTACTCTCTTTTATGTTCATGGATGTTCATGTTGAATTTGATTTTCTTTTAATGAAATTTATGTTTGATGTTTCTTTTATTGATGATTTGAGTTATGATCTTATTTTCCTTGCTATTGATAGTTGTTAGACTTTACTATTTCTTGTCATTTATTATGCTTTCCTCTTATGCCTTCCAAGTGTTTGATGAAATGCTTGGTTGGATTTTAGAATAGAATTTTATGTTCTTGGCTTGGGAAGGTAACTTAGGAACTCTTGAGTTACTAATGTCCAAGTGATTGATGATTGGGAGCCATTAACTCTAGATCCCGCTAATTGAATTGGTGGAGAACTAGGACTTATGGACTTGGATTGACATAGCTCACTTGACTTTCCTCTACTATTAATTAGGGGTTAACTTAGTGAGGTTGGTCCTTGCCAATTCTCATGTTTTGGTTAGTAATTAGGATAGAGATCCTTGACCACCAACCTTTGCCAAGACCTTTTTAGTTGTTAGTTTATTTCCATTGTCATTTACTTTTCATGTTTCTTATCAAAAACCCTAAACATACCTCATAACCAATAACAAGGCACTTTATTGCAATTTCTTGTGAGACGACCCGGAGTTTAAATACTCCGGTTAACTTTCATTTGGGGTTTGTTACATGTGACAACCTAAATTTTCGCATGAAAGGGTTATTGATTGGTTTGGAAACTATACTTTACAACGAGACTCCATTAGATAAAATTCTAAACTGACAAAAATCCCATTCATCAAAATGGCGCCGTTGCCAGAGAGTTGCAATGGTGTTATGTTATTGGTTATTGTACATATGTGAATAGTGTGAATATTTTGCTTTTTGCTTTATTTGCTAGTTGTAGAATTTTGTTTCTCTTATTTTCTATTAGTTTTTGTTTTTATTTTCTCTTTCTACTATGAATTCTCACTTTGGCTATGAGTTTGGTTCTAACTATGTTGTAGGAGATGGAAGCTATAATGGGGACATGCATCAAGGATTTGGAAATCAAGGATGGGAGGAATCTCAAGCTTATGAACAATCTTCATGGCAACAACCTCCTCCGAACTCTTATGGGTATAATCCTGATCTTAATGCATATCAATCTAATGTATGTGATGACCCTCATTGTGGTTGTCAACCACAATCATCATACGCATATGAACCCCCTTCTCAACATAGCCTTCCACCATACTCACAAGCCCTTCCATACCAAGCACCTCCCTATGATCCATACCCACTATATGACCAATCATCCATACCATATTCTTATGACCATTATGAGCAAGAACCTATAGAACCACCACAACCCTATCATGATTATTACCAAGAACCACCCCAATACTCGCCTCAATACTCACCATCTCCATACCCTTACCAAGAAGAACCACCTTCATATCATGAATCCTCTCTCCAAGATAATGAACCTTCCTATTCACCCCAAGCCCCAATAGATGATTCTCTTACTTTGATACTTCAAGGACAAGAGGCCATGAAGTGGAATACACTTGAGTTTGTGACCAACTTGACCAAGGTGGTGCACGCTTTAGCCCACCAATGTTTGAATACTCAAGTTGTTTCCATAAACCCATGTGAAAAGTCAAAAGAAGAGCAAAGCATGAAGGAGAAGTTAGAAAAGGCAGTGGAGAAGGAAGAGTCGAATTTTGTGTTGGAACAATTGGAGGAGCCTATGATCATTGAAGAAAAGGAAGAAGTGGTTGAAGATTTAGGAGATGTTGAAAGTCTATGGGAGTGTAGCATCATGGAGCACTCTTCCAAGAAGCTTGAAATTGATGTTGAGGAGGGTGCGCAACCTCCAAGGCTTGTCATAGTTGGAGACTTGAAAGAGGCCTATCAAGAGATGGATTCAATCATGGATGAATTTTTATCTATAATTGAATCTTCCCCCATTGGACATGAAGTTGAAGTTATAGAAGAGTGTGCACAACCTTCCATACCCTTGGTGAGCAATAAGAAAGAGAGTGAATCGAAAGAAAGCTACCAAGAGGAAAAAGTTGGCGTGGTGTATATCGAAATTGAAGAGTATGAAGAGGTTGATCAAGAGATGGATTCACTCATGAATGAATTCCTATCCAAAATGGAATCACCTCTCATTGGGCAAGAAATCAAAGTTCTTGAAGACAACACCAAGCCAAGTGATAAAGGGGAAACGGTTGAGATTGAAGAAGCTAGCGAAGAGGTGGAGATAGTCAAGAAAGAGCACAAGGGAGTGGAGCTTGCAAGATCATTGGGACCACCCCTCCCTAAGTCACCATCCTACACAACATTCAAGTGGGTAAAATTATTATCCCTAAGCTTTACTTTCTCACTTGAATATGGTTTGATTGAAAATAATGGTCAACTTAGAGCTCTTTGTGGAGTTAAGAGTAGGAAAAAGTTGTGTAATGGTTGAAAACGTCATTCTAAACTCATGATGGTTGCAAGCTCAAATTTTAAGAGCAATGGTTGGTGTGGAACCAAAGTGTATGGGTCTAGGAATTTGTTTGGAAGCTTCTTTGAGAATTCCAAGGCCATGCCACCCGGATGGAATAATGATGACCAACTCAAGGACGGGTGTCAAAACAAAGTGTGGGATCCCGGATCGCACAATGAAAATTAAATTTGGGAGCCCATGGTTTGTGAAGAACTCCATCAAAGCTTGGAGCTATTAATTTTGAATGATGGAGCTTATTGGAGAACCAAGCATTGGTGGGAGTTCCAAGATGAGTTCAAGCACAAGCCACCTTGATGAGGAGCTCCCCATAACTCCAACTTAAGGACAATAAATAAAAGTGCTAGGTGGGAGACACCCCACCATGGTAAACTCTTTCCACTCTCTTCTAGATTTGATTAATAAGTGATTTGAGTTGCCATTATAGGTAGTTTTTCCTCTTCATATAGTTGTCTTAATAATTTGGTTGTTGGTTGCTTGTGAAGCAAGTTTCCCTTGTTTATATTTGCAAACTCTTCAATAACCAAAAAGAATTTTATAATTTTGTATTTGTAGTTGATTTTTGAGTTGTAGGTAGTGTTAGGGAGATTTTTAGCCATTTTTAGTATTTCTTAATAAAAAAAAAGAGAAGGAGGGCATCTGCGCGCAAGCGCGCTGTGCGCGCGCGCGCCGGTGGTGCATATCACACTCCTGGTACAAAAACCAGAGAGTTGTGCCAAAGTTGTGCCTATTCTGTGCCGCGACCTGACGCGCAAGCGTACATGACGCGTCCGCATCGGTTGCCATCTTCACATCCGCGCGTATGCGTGCTATGCGCGTACGCGTCGCTTGTCCCGCCTGCCCACCCGTGCGCACGTGTGCGTGACGCGTACGCGTCGCCTTCCGTGCCCTATTTCTCCCCTGTTTTCCTTCCTTCCTTCTTTCTTCTTCTTTCTTCCTTTCTTACTTTCTTTTCAAAATTTTCACTCTTTATTTTTCTTATTTTCATCATCTTTTATATGTTGCATTTGCATATTATCATTCATTACATTTTAATTTTGTTTTTATAGTTTGTTCTTATTTTATTTTCTAAGTTTCTTCTTTCAATAATGGTGTTGAAGTTTCTTACTCAATTGTTGAGAATTTCTTGGTTAATTTTTGTGCGGAGTTGTGACAAAGTGTGATTCACGTTTCGAGCACCAAGTCTTTGGTGCCATTGTTGAGGATCACAATTCCGTGCACCAACACGCAAGGCACGCGTACGCGTGGGTAGAAGAACGTTGGCATTCCAACGTTGGGTCAAATGCCAATGACAGCAAGCAGAACTGAATTTTCAGAAAATATTTGGCTCAACGTTTAACCTCAAACGTGGACTCAAACATGGACACCAGAATTCTTCAATTAAGCACTCCTCTCTTCTCAACAGCAAGGGAAACCAATTGGAGCAACTTCAACCCAATTGAATTAAGGCCAAACGCCCAATTTAGATATTGAAGATCAATGGAAGAAAGTGTATAAATAGCTTTGAATTTAAGTTTGAAGGGGACTTTTGGAACTTTTACTTTCCAGTCTTTGTTTTTCGGAATTTTTACTTCTTTGTAATTTGAATTGAGCTATGATGAACTAAACCCATCTTCATTGGGTTAGGGAGCTTTGTGTAATTCAATGGATCAATATTAGTTTTCATTCTTCTTCTTCTTTCTTTTCTCTTGATTTTGCTAGAAAGCTTTTGTTCTTCATCAAATTGGATAGTTATCTTGGGAAAGAAGCTATTCATAATTGGATCTCCTCTAAGCTTTAGAAGAGGAATGAGGAGATCATGCTAGAGTTGCTTTCTCACATTGAATTAGATTGGGGTTTGGATGGATATAGTGACATGTAATCCTACCAATACTTTGATCTATGAATTTGTGTGGTAGAATCAGCAACCGATCTTCATCTCTCCCATGAGCACTTAAATCAAGGAATTGGGCAATTGTTCATGCTTATAGCCATTAGATTGCCAAGGAATTGGAATCAAGTCACCTAAGATTGCCAAGGAGATCAATGAATGCATTGATTGAGGAACAGATGAAAATGAATTTGATCCAGAGGATTATCACATCTCCTGACCCCAATGAGCTTTCCCTTTTCTGATCTACCCATTCTCTTTTACATTCTGCAATTTACTTTGATGCTTAACAACCCCATTCCCTTTTAATTTCTTGCAATTTAAGCTTCTGCACTTTAATCCATTGCAATTCCCCTTCTCCCCTTTTAATTTCAGTTATTTACCTCCAGTTATTTACATATCTTGCACTTTAAGTTTCCCGTCAATTTAAATTCTGCAAATCCCAATTTCCATTGTGACTTAGCTTAACTAGAACAATTCTCCAATTAACGATTGATCAACCAACCAAAATTCCCAACTCCTGTTTTGAAAGCTTTTCAAAGACGTTGGCATAAGCGTTGGACTGGCAATGTTTCCTCCAACGTTGGCTTATCCACGCGTGTGCGTCACGTACGCGTACTCGTAGATTCTCAAAGTGAAGCTCGCGCGTACACGTTGTATACGCGTACGCGTCGTTGCACGTTTTCAAATTCAGGATTTTGGAATTAGGATCGCGCACGTTAGCCACCAACATTTGAGGCAACGTTGTTGGTCCAACGTTACCCATCTACGCGTACGCGTTACCTACGCCTACGCGTGGATTGTCAGAATTTCCAATCCACGCGTGCGCGTATAGCATGCGTGCGCGTCACTACAACTTTTCCAAATCTCCAGAAAGCACATTTTAGCACAACATTGGGGTAACGTTGGCTTGCCAACGTTCCCACCAACGTGGGCACTAGCAAGTTATGCAGAAAATTGCCCTGCCTCCCTCTCAACGTTTGAGGCAACGTTGGTGGTCCAACTTTGGCCACCAACGTTGCTTCTCCTTCTTCTTTCCATGCCATTCTTCAACCTCCTTTCATGCATTTCTTCACCTGTCATCAACCAATACATGCATCAAAGCCTTGATAAAGTCATGAGAAATCTCATCATTCTTAGTACACAAGTAATTACTGCATAATTCTCATGAAAAAGCATCAATTTAACTATGTTTGCATGAATCAAGGTATGCATGAACTTTCAATCCAAGTGCTTACTTGTTGCCTAAGAAAGTGCATAAAACCTACTGAAAACAAAGGAAAAGGCTAGTGAAACTAGCCTAAGATACCCTGGCATCACAACACCAAACTTAAATCTTGCTTGTCCCTAAGCAAGCACTGAATTATTGAGAAGAATGAATGAAACAGAAAGTACTGTCCATATCAGCAAGTCATTATTAGTAATTCATGGGGTTTTATGCAGAGAATGTTGCAGCTCACTTTGTATTGATCCTTAGGTAGGGAATGTCTCCTTTAAGCATCAACTAACATACTGCTATGACCTCTTATTATTCACTCATCTTTGGTAATTGCTTTTCTTTATTTTTCTTTTTCTGTGAACTTATTCTTTGATTCTAGCAGCTCAGTGTCATGTGGTGTAGCAGCTTCTTAGCTTATTTGCACTCAACACATTTTCACCACAGACACTTGGCTCACAATTCTCCTTAAGACATTGGTGTCCAGCACCTCTTTGGGTTACTAAATGCCTTGTGACTTGGTTGCTCTTGATAATGGACTTTTGGTTGATAATCCCGGGTTAGTTAACCCAAGTTACTAAGTGTTAAGGCACTCCATAGAACCTAATCATCCAACCAGATCCTAGTACAAAGACACCACACGCATATGTCTTAAGGTCCAAGCTATTGGTGTCTGGCCTTGTTCTTTGTTTCTTCCATTTTTGTAGCCACTTTTGGCTTCTCTTTTTCTTTCTTTCATATTTGTTCTTTCTTTCATCCAAGGAATTTTGTTTGGTAAGATTCATAGACAGCATCCTAGTTTACACTAAAGAGGGACACTCTACCTTTTATTAGTTATTGGTGAGCTAGCTACACTATCAGACATACATATCACCACTCAATCCTTATTTTATTTCTTACCAAATGGAACTAATTCACTTCTGTTCAAACATTTTTTTTATTCAAATTGAAAAGGGCAGGGGACAAGACAAACATTTAAGCAAGTGAAAGTGAAACACTCACACCTAGTCTAGCACATTTATGGCTAAATTAAGCACAACATAATGCAAGATGACTTTAGCTAAAAGTTAACTATCAACTAAAATAGACATGTTTTTTCTTTATTGAATATGATAAACAAGGAGCAAGTCCACCTTTCATTCTTTATCCTGCTTGTCTTTCTTCTTTTTCTCTCCTGCTTGGTTGCTAGTTTCTCCCTTGCCTTTTTGTTTTCCCTTTAACTTAGTCTAGAATCCAGATTTTTCATTGTCCTTTCCACTGTGTCTTCATGGCGTATTACTCTGTCTATTTCCAACTCACTTTGCTCCTTAAAGTATTGATCATACCTCGGAAATGTTGGGTTCAAGCCAGGTAGATGTTCCACCACATAATTGAGCTTGGTTTGAGCATTCATGTTATAATCAAATTGAACTTCATATCTTGCATTCTGAAGAGTAGTGAACTCCTTGAAATTTTTTTATATCTTTAGACTCCCTGCAAAGATTTCCAAGCATATCTTCGATCTTAGAAAACCTGTCCTCAGAAGGTGGGTTAGAAGTGGGGTGATGAGGCTGATTGTTTTGATTTTGATATGGTGGTTGGGAATAACTGTTTTGTGTGGTCTGATATGGTCTTTGGTTGGAGTGTTGGTGAGTGGAGTTGTTATAATGGTTTGGATTGTGAGGTATGTGATTTTGGTTTTGATTTTGTTGGTTTTTCCACTCAAAGTTTGGGTGGTTGTTCCAACCAGGATTGTAGGTCTTGGAATAAGGGTCATGCTCTTGTCTTGCAGAATTTTCAATGTAGTTGACTACTTCTTCCTCTGTATTTGACTCTTCTTGTGCTGATGATTGGGTATGGATTGCTGCTACTTGGCTTGCCTCCATCTTCTTTGTGAGATCCGTCAATTGCTTGGCAATCAACTTGTTCTGAGCCAAAATTACATCCATGTTGTTCAGCTCCATGACTCCTCTGTTGTTGCTTCTCTCAGAGGTATAAAAATACTCATTGTCAACCACTATTTCTATGACATCAATGGCTTCTTCAATGGTCTTCTTCTTGTTAAGGGAGCCTCCAGAAGAGTGGTCTATAGCTTTCTTGGATTCATATGACAGTCCTTCATAAAAGATATGCAATTGTACCCATTCATTGAACATATCAGGGGAGCATTTCCTTGTCAAATCTTTGAATCTCTCCCAGGCTTCATATAAGGTTTCACCATCCTGCTGTCTGAATGTCTGAACCTCTGCTCTCAGCCTATTGACTCTTTGTGGAGGATAGAACCTTGCCAAGAATTTGTTGACTACATCTTCCCAAGTTGTGAGGCTCTCCTTCGGAAATGATTCTAGCCACTTGGATGCTTTCTCCCTTAGGGAGAAGGGGAACAAAAGCAACCTATAGGCATCAGGGTGAACTCCATTTGACTTTACTGTGTCACAGATCCTTAAGAATGTAGTGAGATGCTGATTAGGATCTTCCTGGGCACTTCCTCCAAAAGAATAATTGTTTTGAACCAGTGTGATAAGCTGTGGCTTTAATTCAAAATTGTTAACATGGATGGTTGGCTTTTGAATGCTGCTACCACAGTTTCCTAGGTTTGGATTGATGTAAGATCCTAGAACTCTCCTCTCTTGTCCAGCAGGGTTGGCTGCACCTCCTCTGGCATGATTGTTCACCTTGATGCCATGGCATCTTAGCCTAGTTTTACTAGTCTATTTCTTTGTTTTCATTGGGTTTTATGCACTTTCTTGAGTTACAAGTAAGCCATTTGGGTAAAAATTCATGTGTACTTGGATTCAGTCAACCATGAGTGAATTGATGTATTTTCATGAGGTTTTATGCTATAATTGCTTATATGTCAAGGATAAGAAGAAGTCTCATAATTTTAGCATAGCTTTGATACATTTGTTGATTGATGATAGGTGAACAAAAGGCATGGAGGAAGGTTGAAGAAAGGGGATGGCAGGAATGGAAATAAAGGCAGCATTGAGAAGATCACGTTTGAGTTCATGTTTGCCTCAAACGTGAACTCAAACGTGAATGACAGTATAGCCACCCTGGAGGAGCTCAACGTTTGCGCCAACGTTTGCCTCAAACGTGAGGTCAAACGTTGGCTTAAGAATACCCTGGAGGAGGAGCCACGTTTGCGCCAACGTTTTCCTCAAACGTGAGGTCAAACGTTAGCTGATGATTGCCTTGGGGAGGATCACGCTTGAGCTCACGTTTGACCTCAAACGTAAACTTAAACGTGAGTGACAGCAACCACCCGTTCTGCATAACGCCATCACACGAAGACGTTTGAGTCAACGTTTGCCTCAAACGTTGACTCAAACGTGAATGATCCCAAAGTCCAAAGTGCAAACGGATTTCTTCTCAAGACAAAAAGCAATCAACAGAGACTATCTTCAACCCAATTCCATCAAGGCCAAAGGCCCAAATTCAAGGCTTAATGATCATTAGAAGAGAGTGTATAAATAGCTTAGTATTTAAGTTTTAGGAGAGCTTTTCTTTTAGAATTTTTACTTGACTTACAGAGGGGAGCTTTTCTTTAGAATTTTTCACTGGACTTTTGGTGGAGAGCTCACTTTGATTTTTCATTGTTGCTATTGAGATTTAGAGTTTTCTGGAGAATTGGGAAGGAGATTGAATTCTCTTCCTCTGGGTTTTCTTGTTTTCTTTTCTACATACTTTGCTTGAGTCTTGGGTGTTGAAAATTGAGGAAATTTTGTCTCAATCTCACCTTGAGATCTCTCTCTGTTTTCATTTTACTGCACCATTTGAGAAATTGAGATTTGAGTTTACTTCTTCTACTGTTTGATCTTTAATTCTCATGCAATTGATTTTTGAATTAGATCAAAGAAGGCAGTGAGATCTAGACTTGGTTTTCTAGTCTCTTGACCCCTGAGATATGCATTTTCTCTTTAGTTCATTTGCTGAATGCTTCTTCAAGCTGATTTACTTTTCTGTTTGAGATCTACTTCAACTCAATTCATCTTTTACTCCTCTGCTTGTTGCAATTTACTTTCCCTTGTTTAATTTCTGCAATCCCTGCTCCCTGACCCATTTACGATTCAAGCAATTTACCTTTCTTGCACTCTAAGCTTCTGCAATTTACATTTCTTGCGTTCTAAGTTTCTGCTATTTACTTTACTTGTTCTTTAAGATTCAGCCCATTTACTTATTATGCACTTTAAATTCTTGTCAATTCCCCTTTCCTTTTAAATTTCATGCAATTTAATTCTTGTCAGACACAAATCACTCAAATCAACTTCTGTTTGCTTGACTAAATCAACCACTAAACTAAAATTGCTCAATCCTTCAATCCCTGTGGGATCGACCTCACTCCCGTGAGTATTATTACTTGATGCGACCCGGTGCACTTACCGGTGAGTTTTGTGTTGGATCGTTTTCCACACATCAAGTTTTTGGCGCCGTTGCCGGAGATTGAAATTGATTGACAATGATTAAGTAAGCTGGTGGTCTAGATTAAGCTTTTTCTTTTTATTTTTACTAAGCACATTAATTGTTTGACACATTGTGTCACCTAACCCTCTAACAACATTCTAGCATTAGAATGTCCATGTTTCATTTGGTTTGTTTGTGCTTTTTGCAAGTCATGGAGGCTGAGGTGTTTGAAGAGGGAGTGAGCAACAATGCCCAACCTGCAAGGAGGGTGTTGGCCTCTTCACACTTAGGAGTGGAAAGGTGGTAGAAGAGGCAACCCCAAGCCAGGAGAACCACGAAGAAGAGGCTGCAGAAAAGCCTGAAAGTAAGAAGAAAGAAGACAATCCTAGTCCATCCTCACCAAAGCCAGTCTTGAAGCCTTACGTGGCAAAGGCACCATATCCACAAAGGTTAAGGAAGGATGGGAAGGATAGCCAGTTTTTCAGATTCTTGGAGATCTTCAAAAAGCTCCAAATCAATATACCATTTGCTGAAGCGTTGGAACAAATGCCCCTCTACGCCAAATTCTTGAAGGAACTCATGATAAGAAAAGAAACTGGAGAGAAAAAGAAACTGTTGTGCTAACAGAGGAGTGTAGTGCTATCATACAAAAGAAACTCCCCCAGAAAATGAAAGACCCAGGGAGTTTTCAAATCCCCTGCATCATAGGGGACATCAACATTGAGAAGGCCCTGTGCGACTTGGAAGCTAGCATCAATCTCATGTCCTTGAACATGATGAGGAGAATGAGGATTGAGGAAGCCAAACCAACAAGAATGGCACTCCAACTGGCTGACAGAACATTCAAGTTCCCACATGGAGTAGTGGAGGACTTATTAATAAAGGTGGGGGAATTCATTTTCCCAGCTGACTTTGTAGTGATGGATATAGAAGAAGAAGCTAACACTTCAATCATCCTAGGAAGGCCATTCTTAGCTACTGCTGGAGCCATTATTGATGTGCAAAAAGGGGAACTAGTCTTGAGATTACATAAGGAGAAGATGGTCTTCAATGTCTTCAAGGCAATGAGCTACCCCAAGGAATCAATAGGAGAATGTATGATGGTGGACACCATAGAACAGATAGTTCAAGGGGTTTTGGAAAAGAGCAATGTGGGGGAACTATGGAATTGGAACAACAAATACCACATGGAGAACTACCACAAGAAACCATGGAGAGTTCAATCATGACAAACCACAAGGACAGTAATCAAAGAGAGATACCTAAACTGGAGCTGAAGACCCTACCTCCAAGCTTGAAATATGCATATTTGGGTGAGAACAACACTTACCCTGTGATCATCAACTCAAGCTTGAGCGAGCAGCAAGAAGAAGAACTTATCCAAGTGCTGAAACAACACAAAGATGCCATAGGCTAGACGCTCACAGACACATTTTCCTTGAATTTCCTCCCAGGAGAGCCCGATAAAGCTCTTGGGCAAGAGCCTAGCTTTGAAAATTTGCCTTGTCTCCCTTCAAGTGTAGTGCTCGGTTCTTGGTGGAGAGCCTAGCTTTGGCTTTCCGATTTCCTTTGTCTTTAATGTAGCGCTCTTGCAAGAGCTTTGGGCTCTTGTTCTTGAGTGTTGCTACGCTTTTCATTCCTTAGGCCATGCTTTTCTTTATTTCTTCAATTTCTTCACCTACAAGTAATCAAAACAACCTATCAAAGTATCAACAAATTCACAAGGTTTAAAATTCATATAAAATTCAATTAATTCAAGCTTAAACCTCATGATTTTATGCCAATTAAAGGGTGGTTGATTGATTCAAATAAACCATGCAATTCCACTCCAAATTACTAACTTACAATGTAAGAAAGTGCATAAAAACTAATGAAACAAGTGAAATTAGCTTGAAAAGTAGGCATATAATGACTTGTCATCAATTCTCCATGTAATTCACCTCTTCCATTGCAGGATTCTCAGGGTTATAATTTTCTCCTTCAGATGAGGCTTCTTTAGTATTGCCGGATGCAGCTTGCAATCCAGTTAGATTCTGAGAAATCATATTGACTTGTTGAGTCAATATTTTGTTCTGAGCCAATATGGCATTCAGAGTATCAATCTCAAGAACTCTTTTCTTTTGAGTCATCCCATTATTCACAGGATTTCTTTCAGAAGTGTACATGAATTGGTTATTTGCAACCATCTCAATGAGTTCCTGGGCTTCTGTAGGGGTTTTCTTCAGATGAAGAGATCCACCAGCAGAGCGGTCCAATGACATCTTGGACAATTCAGACAGACCATCATAGAATATACATAAGATGCTCCATTCTGAAAGCATGTCAGAAGGACACCTTCTGATCAATTGCTTGTATCTTTCCCAAGCTTCATAGAAGGATTCACCTTCCTTCTGTCTGAAGGTTTGGACTTCCACTCTGAGCTTGCTCATCTTTTGAGGTGGAAAGAATTTGGCCAAGAAAGCATTGACCAACTTTTTCCAAGAGTTCAGGCTTTCCCTAGGTTGTGAGTCCAACCATATCCTAGCTCTGTCTCTTACAGCAAAGGGGAAAGCATAAGTTTGTAGACCTCGGGATCAACCCCATTGGTCTTAACAGTGTCACAGATTTGCAAGAATTCAGCTAAGAACTGATGAGGATCTTCCAATGGAAGTCCATGAAACTTGCAATTCTGCTGCATTAGAGAAACTAATTGAGGCTTAAGCTCAAAGTTGTTTGCTCCAATTGCAGGAATTGAGATGCTTCTTCCATAGAAGTTGGAAGTTAGTGCAGTAAAGTCACCAAGCATCTTCCTTGCATCTCCACCATTGTTGACAGGTTCGGCTGCCATGTCTGTTTTCTCTGCTTCTTTTTCGAAAATTTGTGTTAGGTCCTCTTCGGAGTGTTGTGCTTTGTTTTCTCTTAGCTTCTTCTTTAGAGTCCTTTCAGGTTCAGGATCAACTTCAACAAGAACGTCTTTATTCCTGTTCCTGCTCATACGAAAAAGAAGAGAAAAGAAAAGAAGAGGAATCCTCTATGTCACAGTATAGAGATTCCTTTATGTGAGTAGATGAATAAAAGAATAAGAATGAAGAAAGAAGAAGAAGAATTCGAACACAGAGAGAGGGGGGTTCGAATTATGAGAAGAGAAGTGTTAGTAAATAAATGAAATAAATAGAAAGAGAGAGGAGAGAGAGAATTCGAATAATAGAAGAAAAAAGGGAAAATATTTTGTTTTTATTTTGTTTATTAAGTTAGTTTCGAAAATTTGAAAAAGAAATATAAGAAAATTAAAAACTAAAACAATTAGTTAATTAAAAAGATTTTTAAAAAAGTGGTTAGTGATTTTCGAAATGAGAAGTGGAAAAGTAGTTAGGTGGTTTTGAAAAGATAAGAAATAGTAAACTTTTTAAAATTAAAACAAACAAGTCAAGTAGTTAGTTGAAAAGATTTGAAAATAAATTTTGAAAAAATAAGAAGTTAGAAAAGATTTGAAATTAAATTTAAAAAGATATGATTGAAACTTATTTTGAAAAAGAATTGAAAAAGAAATTAAAAGGATTTGCTTTTAAAATTAAAGTTGATGACTTGACTAACAAGAAACTAAAAGATATGATTCTAGAACTTAAAGATTGAACCTTTCTTAACAAGAAAGTAACAAACTTGAAATTTTTGAATCAAAACATTAATTGTTAGTAAAGTTTTCGAAAATATGAAATAAAATAAGAAAAAGATTTTTGAAAAATTAGTTTTAAAATTTTCGAAAATATTAAAAGAAAATGAAAAAGATTTTGAAAAATTTTAAGAATGAAATTCGAAAATCATAAAAAAAAATGAAAAAGAATTGTTTTTGAAAAAGATTTGAAAGATAAAGTTTTTAAATTGAAATTTTGACTTGACTAACAGGAAACAACTAAATTTTAAAAATTTTTGACCAAGTCAACTCAAATTTCGAAAATTTTGAAAAGAATAAGGAAACGATATTTTTTTTTTTTTACTTTTGAATTTTTAATGAGGAGAGAGAAAAACAACAAATGAAACAATGCATAAAAATTTAAGATCAAATAAATAATGCATACACTTTGAATATCAAGATGAACACCAAGAACACTTTGAAGATCATGATGAACATTAAGAACATATTTTGATTGTGTGCGTTTCTTTATAGAATAGATTTCCTATTGTAATTTGGGTTGCTACTTGCTAATATATTCATCATGAATGTACACATAGAAGAAAGAAGATAACATATTAACGAAGAATATAGTAGAGACTATAAAGTAAATACCAGAGATGCTGGAATGATTAACATTTTTTCCTATTTATATTTTACATATTTAAATTAATACTAGAAAATCCATTTTTTATGCTAAAAGTATTATTTCCTAACATTTTCTATGGCAAGCTGCCAACTCATATGTAATAATGCAAATTAGTAGCTTTTCAAATTGATTGTTGGCCAAAATGTCTCTAAATTCAAAAGAAGAGTTAATCATAGGAAAATAAAATAAGTTTAATTTTGTACAGAAAAAAGAATAATGATTAGAGAATGAATATTATGATTTATTTTGATAATATCATTTTTTTATATAAATTATACAAATATACAATGCAAAAAAATCATGTGGCATCATGTGTGAAATGACATCACTAAAAATAGGAGTGGCAATATCATTTTTCTAATTACAATTATAATATCCTATATAATCACCATTGTCAACTTTCTATCACAGCATTCATCCATTATTGGCTGCTTTTATGTTAACATTATCAACCCGAGTACTGATTGATTAATATTTTAATTTAATTTCTAATCCAAATAATAACAACAATAAATATAAACTCGTAATTTAAAATTCAGAAACGATTGTTCATGAATAATAAACACAATCTGCTTAAAAATTAAAGGAGTTCACTGCTATTAAAACTTCAAAACAGGTCACTAAGTGCAAATTAATAATAAGTACTAGGCACTCTGCAGATCTTAATTGGAGTTTGGGTTTTTGGAACTTGTCCCAGATGAGATTCCCAAGAACAAACTAGAAATTCTAAGGTTTTTCTTTTAAAAATCCTCTTGGATTTTCCTTTGCAACAACTTCTTCGGCAAGCACATTTGCATAAATCTGCATAAGTTCGCAGGAGACACAAATTTAAAGGAAAGTTATGGAAATTTCAGAATTACGAACTCAAATAGTTGGTCACTTCGTTTTGTTTATTTAGAAATTAAAACAACAAAATCATGGCTACTCTAATGTCAAATAATACTATGTCCATGACAGATTGATCACTTGAAAGCTATTACGGCATAATTGCACCAAGGTTTACGTTAATGTTATTGCAACTTTTGTTTCAGATTTCATTCATCAGCCTTAAAAATAACTCTGTTAGTTTGCATTTGTAGAGTTGAGATGGAAAGACTTAGGCATTTATTGATACAACTTGGATAAATGTTTCCATGCATTTTATAATTAAAATGGGACACTGACCTTTCACTCCATATCCAGTGATTCTTCTACAGTAAGCTCAATCTTGGTAGTATAATTTCAGGCGGATATAGATGATATTTTTTTATGTTGCAATTATAATAAATCAGATCAATGAATATAGAGTGAACAAATGCATTCTTGTCTTTATGAAATGGAGAAGTAGCTCATCAATTAGCAAAACTAAACACACAAGTAGACATGAATCTAACCTTTTTCACATATCCTCTATGTGACTAAGTCGATTTGATATGCTAATGACCACACTAAGACTTTCATCCTGAAAAATAATAATTAAAAATAAGCAAAAAAAAAAAAAAAGAGAGAAGTACAAATTGAACAGCATTTAGATTACTAACCTTCCAGAGGGATTTTCAAGCGCTAAAATAGCATCTGTCTCTATACTTGGAAGTAAAGATTATATATCTCATAAATTTCGTGAAGTTCTCAGGAGAATTCGCCTGCAAAAGAATTAATCAATATGAAAAAAGTAACCTACATAGAGAAACATATTCAAAATTTTAATTACCTCTTCCTTTATTAAAGTTCCATGCTGGATGCAGTTCCGATAAATGTGAGTACACTATAGTCGTCGTCAAAAATCTTAGCTTTGCTGCGTATGCTCTTCTTGTAGACTTCAGTTAAACATCATCGTTATGATTATAATCCCATTTCCGAATTGAGAACAAAGTATAATCTCGTCATTCGGTGTGTTGTTCCGTGAGGATAAAACAGCCATTGGAGTGCTTCCAAAAAGTTTATTCTTCTGTTTACATTCCAGAAGAGAACCGGATCCAGAGCCCATTCGATTCTTAGGGCGTATTGCCTACATGGAAGTTATTTCAAGTTAAGGGTTTCTCTCATAATAAGGGAATTAAGAACGAAGGAACGAAAATGCCCTCCTAAACACGGTATCACATCATTTAAACTTATTAGAGGAAAAAAAAAAAGAAAATACCTCGTATGGAGCTCGAGTTGACGGAAGCATAACTCGTCAACCTCTGCAGGTATACAATAATTGTTGTTTGGGAATTTCACAACTTGCTCTATGATGAGCTGCAACATTTGGACATCAGTAGATAGCATCCTATCCAAATCAGCACGTCATCTTGCTCCACCATATCGGTGAGAATACACATACTTGTGTATCGCACTTTTTAACTTTGATGCCATATGTCAAAGTTAAATTCCCATGATATTGTCTCTGGAGATGCAATTTCTTTAAACCTTCAAAAATAGGTTTAAAGATCAACATGAAATCTTCTTTTGATTGTTTTCCACCAACTACTTGCATCCCCAATTATCCTTCAGAATTGATTTGGTCTTTAGCCAAGAAGCTAAATTCAATTCGTAGCAATCTGAAATGATCCTTTTTTGTGAGGAATCTAGGAAATTCAATTCTCAAGAAAATATTCTTGTCGTAAATAGTACATTCTAGTTGTCTTTCCAAACCAACGCCTTAATTATCATGGTCATTGTTTTCAGAAAATTGACGGACCCGTCACCCGGTATGGAAGAAAGGAAGGCAGATCTGAAAATCCACTTCTCCTAATGTGGTATCACTAGACCCTTGCTCGTAATTGTAATAAAAGTCACCATTTTCAAGTGTTAAAGACATGGCGTGCTCTTTCTACCTAAGTTAAAAAAAACATGACATCAAAAGAAAATTATAATCATTAAGACTCAAGCAATTTTTTAATTTGTAACTTAACTACTTCGCAAACAAGCATCTAATAGCTTCGGATGATAAATCATAGTTTTTTATTGTTGATGGCGAGTCATCACTGAGAGCCAAAATATGCCGGATTATGGCGTATTGCATTGCAGGAAATGGCAGATGGCCTAAAAAATACATGTATGCACAAAAAAGAAGAAAAACTGCACATGTAATAATTATAGAAACTAATTAATATACAAATTATCTACTGACAAGACATGGCAATTAATTCAGCAAATTTAACAATAAACATAACATCAAGTCATAACACACCAAAAAATATTAGACATAGAACTTAAAATGCCAATTATGGCACAAGTCAAATACTAAAACTCACAAAAAATATTGGTTGTCTTGAAGTAGACATAATGAACCTAATGTAAATTGAAGAAAAGAACAAAAAAGAAAGGAACGAACAAACTCAAGCATATCGCCATGCGCTGTTGTACCCCATTTTAAAACACAGATAAATACCCTACAGTGATGGATATATAGGCGCAAAAGGTCGGGACAATTTTGGAAATTAGAAGAAATCAGAGGTGGAAAATTGGGAAAATTGAGTGGGTCTCGAGTATTGATACTTGGGTCTTGGGAGACATTGAGAGAAGGGGAATCCTGCTAACCTGGGTGTTGGCATGGCGTGTAATTGCTATCGGGAAAGAGGGTGTAAGGTAGGAAGGAGGCGACTGAATTTGGAATTGGCTGGAGAGTGGGTTGCTATAGCTATAGGGCCTATTCTGTGGATTGTTGCTGAATCTAGACTCATCAGGGTGAATCCTAATTTATCTACTCTTCTAGTTTCTATTTTGGTTCTTACAATTTGGCACAGAGCCTTGTTCTAAGCTTTTGAGCTTTCTTTTTAGCGCTGCCTTGGAGGAAAGGATGAATACGTTAAAGACGGAGTTCGATGAGATGATGTGACTCTTGAAGGGTCAGAGGGCGACTAAAAGGGTAAACTTGAAGGACCGATTGAATTGGGTCCAAGGCATTCAAAGGAGGGGCATGACTCCCCACATCGCTACAAAGCTCATCCCAACTCTCACTCCCATCTCTGAAAGTAGTGATATTACCCCATTCCCGCGGAGTGCCTTTCACAGGGTTATTCTCGGGGAAGCCAAATGTCACACTCGTCGCTCCAGCAGCTTTTTTGTTAAGGCCCCAGCTCTTAGCCCAGCTCTTCTCCACCAGCTACCTTTATCAGCTGCTATGGTTCCCTTTCCGAATGCAAATGTCTATCTCTTTGCGGCCACAACCTATTCTAATAGGACCCATATTCAATTTCTTAAGGTAGCGTTTGGTAAGGAGTATTGGGACTGAGATATTAATGACGTCAGAACTTTAAAAATATTCTACAAAATTTCACAGAATAAACAATGAGCTAATAATCTACTGCACATCACCTTATTAGAGGCAAATCGTGACGGCGAACTAGACGCGAGCAGAGGCAGACGACAAACAAGAGGGGAACAGAGGTCAGGACAAACAAGAGGCAAGCAGAGGCAGACACGAACAAGAGGCGAACCACCAGCGGCGACGACGAGGGTGGAAGGCTCGAGGCTGCGTCTTTGAGGAGTGCGTGAGCCAGCTTGCGGCGTTGATACTACAGGAAAACGCTAGTTACTGTCGGATATTATCCGACAAAGAAAATCTCTTTTTATTATTATTAGGAAATCTTTTTAGAAACTGTTTATTTATTAAACAACTACAGATTTTGCAATTGAAAAAAAAAACTAGTATTGAATTTTAAAAAATATTATTTTTATGAAAAATTTTGTAATTCAATTGATCGACCACTAATATATAAATATTATTAAAAAATTTTAAATAAAACAAATTCAAAATCATTGAAAAAAAATTAGTCTATCCATAATAGAAGAAGAGATGAGATTATACGAAAAATGTAATTAATTCTTTCTTTTGTACGAGTTATTGCTTATTGCTTATCTGTCAAAAGTTTTGAGTTTAATATTGATATTTTAGCAACAAATCCAATAAATCTAAGTGTAGTGCTTGGGGTATTGGTTTTTTTTTTTTTTTAAAGGGTGTGTGCGAGTTGTTTATTTTAACGGAAAAAATTGGTTCCGACACCAACAAAAAATTTATTTGATGAATTTAGGTTTTTTAAATAAAAAAAAATTTACTATCAAATAATCCCATGCTAAATCCAACGATATATAATTAAAATTTCATTTTTCTAAAGTTGATATCTGTTTAGATATATTAGTATAAAATTCGGGCTATGCCCAGACTAAATACTATTCCTTTATAAATTTATTGATACTTATTTATTAATATTAATAATTATTATTTTTAAGTATATCATATCTTTCATTGTAATATGTCTTTTATCATCAAAAATTTGAATAAAATAAAAAAATATTTAATCTATTATTTGTCATGATAATAAATAAGATAGTAAATTTTATTTATTTGTTTAATTATTCAGTAGAGGATTTTTATATATATCTAAAAATAGAAAAATAAAAACACTACCTATTTTAATAGTAATAATATAAATCATCGTCATCACATACACAAATCTTAAAATTAAAAAAGTTAAAAACAATAAACAATTAGATATGAGATCAAATATCATTTTTTTTATTATATAAGAAGGATTATATTATTAACAACAAAAAACTAATAACTATAAAAAAAATAGTGGAGCAGCGAAAAGCAAATAATTTTAATGCGATTCAATCTTTATATGTTCTTCGAGTCTCTGCCTATTTGATAATTCATAATTTTTATTAACATTTAAATTTAACTTATTATATATATAAATAATTTGTTACAATTTTTCGTATTCATGAGTTACAATTATTTCATAAGTATATTGTGAGTTAAATGACATTTAATTATTTATTTTACCAACCTAAACGAGTAGTTATTTCTTTTATAAATAAAATCTTAAAATTCTATCTTTGAAAATTAATTTATACTACATCGAAAAACTTTTACAATTTGTACCATCTTAAATAAAATATTTATATTAAAAATTATTTGATTAAATGTTGTTTAGACTAAAAAACATTTTTAAAAAAAATATTTGTTAAAATCCGTTTCGTTGAATTTTTCTTATTTTTTAGATGAATTAGACATTATTATTATTATGCATTAATATATTCTATTTAATTATCGTAAACTTAAATCCAATCTGAATGATCTTTGTTATTTAGGCATATTCTTGTACATAAGTTAAATATGATATCAATATTGTCACTTACACACAAAATTTTAACACTAAATATTCTTAAAATCTGAAAAATTATAAATTATATTTTTTAAATATATCATCTTATTGTAAAAAATAAATTTAAAAGGTAATAATATATATATATATATATATATATATATATATATATTATATATTATATCCTATTAATAAATTACACTTCATTGTGATTTTAAATAACATTATTTAAAAAATATTTACTTTTTCAATGTCCTATAAAAAAAATATTCCAACACAAATTATATGACAATAAATTTTTTAATCATAATTGATTTTCTAAAATTACATTTATACCAACATGTGTTGCTATCTTAAAATACTTTTACATATGAATTGTTGCATAAGTTTATTGACCTCTCTGCAAAGTAATTAGAGAATGAAATTTAAATAAATATAAATACCAACTCAAAAGAAAAGAATTATTTCTAATAATTAAATTTCAATTCAATTTGCATTTAAAAGTTGAAATAAAAAACCATATCGAAAAATAAAAACACTATCATAAAACTATTTTCTTTAATAACTTGCACAATATGGTACAATTTTACAAATTTACGTATATTTTTTTTAAGATAAAAAACTCTTTAATTAAATAAAATTAACAGAGTTGTCATTTACACAAAATGTTTATTGGTGTACTTTTGCTGGCAGTTAGCATCAAATGCAGATTTATTATTTTGATTGGCTACCTTTAGCTAGCCAAGATGCCAAATAATCATAATTCAAATCGTTATCTATTAAGTAAATGAGATGAGAAGTAGACTATAAAAAATAACAAATGGATAACAATTAAAAGCAGAAGACAAATACAAATGTTTGTATCTAAGAACACGGTCTCTTATTACATATCTTAACACAAATATATGCTTTCAAATTATTTTCTTGCTTTTTT